>NW_024726358.1:0-11545 GCF_018991925.1 Homarus americanus
ACCTCTGGCACTCCTGGTACACCTCTGACACTCCCAGGTACACCTCTGACACTCCCAGGTACACCCCAGACACTCCCAGATACACCTCTGACACTCCCAGGTACTTCTCTGTCACTCCAGGTACACCTCAGACACTCCCAGGTACCTCCAGACACTCCCCAGGTACACCTCTGACCTCCCAGGTACACCCCTGACACTCCCAGGTACACCTCCTGACCTCCCAGGTACCTCTGACCTCCCAGGTACACCCTGACACTCCCAGGTACACCCTGATACTGCCAGGTACACCTCCAGACACTGCCAGGTACACATCTGACCTCCCAGGTACACTTCTGACACTCCCAGGTGCACCTCCGACACTCCCAGGTACACCTCTGGCACTCCCAGGTACACCTCCGATATTCCCTGGTACACTTCTGACACTCTCAGGGACACCCCTGACACTCCCACACGTCCTAATACTCCCTGATACACCTCTTTCCTCCCAGGCACCTCCGATACTCCCAGGTACAGCTCCGATACTCCCAGGTACACCTCTGACACTCCCAGGTACTCCTCTAACATTCCCTGGTTCTCCTTTGACACTCCCAGGTACACCTCTGACACTCCCTGGTACACCTCTGACACTCGCAGGTACACCTCTGACACACCCAGGTACACCTCTGACACTCCCAGGTACACCTCCGACACTCCCAGGTACACCTCCGACACTCCCAGGTACACCACCGATACTCCAGGTACACCTCTGACACTCCCAGGTACCTCTGACACTCCCAGATACACCTCCTGACACTCCCTGTTACACCTCTGACACTCCCAGATACTCCTCTGACACTCCTTGGAACCTCAGACACTCCCGGTACCTCTGACATTCCCAGGTACACCTCTGACCTCCCAGGTACACCCCTGACACTCCCAGGGACTCCTCTGACACTCCCAGGTACTCGCTGACACTCCCAGGTACACCGCTGACACTCCCAGGTACCTCTGACACTCCCAGGTACACATCTGACACTCTCCAGGTACACCCCTGACACTCTCAGGAACACCTCGGACACTCCCAGGTACACTTCTGACACTCCTAGATACCTCTGACACTCCCAGGTACCCCTCGGATACTCACAGGTATACCTCTGACACTCCAAGGTACCCGCTGACTCTCCGAGTACACCTCTGACTCAGGTACCCCTCGGACCTCCCAGGTACACCTCTGACACTCCCTAGGTACACCTCTGACACTCCAGGTACCCCTCGGATACTCCAGGTATACCTCTGACACTCCAAGGTACACCGCTGACTCTCCCAGGTACACCCCTGACACTGCAGGTACACCTCTGACACTCCTGGTACACCTCTGACACTCCCAGATCCTCCTCTGACACTCCCTGGTACCTCTGACACTCCCACGTACACCTCCTTACACTCCTGGTTCTCCTCTGACCCTCCCAGGTACACCTCAGACACTCCCAGGTACACCTCAGACACTCCAAGGTACACCTCTGACACTCCCAGGTACACCTCTGACAATCCCAGGTACACCCCTGACACTCCCAGGGACTCCTCTGACACTCCCAGGTACTCCTCTGACACTCCCAGGTACACCTCCGACACTCCCAAGTATACCTCCGACACTCCCATGTACACCTCTGACACTCTGCACACTTCTCACACTCCCAGGTACACCTCCGACACTCACAGGTACAACCTCTGACACTCCCAGGTACACCTCTGACACTCCCAAGTACACCTCTGACACTCCCAGGTACACCTCTGACACCCAGGTACGCCTCTGACACTCCCAGGTACTCCACTGACATTCCCACACCCTCTGACACCCCAGTGCAACACGTCCAACACCCCAGGTAAACCTCTGACACCCGGCACACCTCAGACACCCCAGGCACACCTCTGACATTCACAGGTACACCCCTGACACTCCCAGGCACACCCCTGACACCCCAGGTACACCTAAGATACTCCCAGGCACACCTCAGACACTCCCAGGCACACCTCTGACACTCCAGGTACACCTCGGATACCCCAGGTATACCTCTGACACTCCTGGTACACCGCTGACTCTCCAGGTACACCGCTGACACTGCCAGGTACACCGCTGACACCCTTGTACACCCCCAGACACTTCCAGGTACACCCTGCTCCCATACCTCAGACATTCCCAGGCACACGGCTGTCACCCCAGGCACACCCTGACACTCCCAGTGCACCCCTGACACCCCAGGTACACCTCTGATACCCCAGGTACACATCTGACACTCCCAGTACACTCTGACACTCCCTGCTACACTTCTGACACTCCCAGAATCTCCTGATACCCTGGTACACTGCTGGACACTTCTGGTACTCTCTCACACCCCGGTACACCTCAGACTCTCCCTGGTACACCTCAGACACTCCCAGGCACACCCCAGACACTCCCCAGGTACACCTCAGACACTCCAAGGCACCCTGACACTCCCAGGTACAACCCTGACCCCAGGTACACCCCGACACTCCCAGGACCCTCCTGACACTCCCAGGTACCTCTGACACCCCAGGCACCGCTGACACTCCCAGGTACACCTCTGACACTCCCAGTGCACACATCTGACACCTCAGGCACACCCTGACACCTTCAGGAACACCTCGGACACTCGGTACACCGCTGACACCCCAGGTACACCTCTGACACTCCCCAGGCACACATCTGACACTCTCAGGCACACCCCTGACACCTTCAGGAACACCTCGGACACCCCAGGCACACCCTGACACTTCCAGGTGCCACCTCAGACACTCCCAGGCACACCTCTGACACTCCCAGGTACACCTCTGATACTCCCAGGCACACATCTGACACCTAGTACACCCCAGACACTGTCACACACATGTCACACTCCCAGGCACACCTCTGACACTCCCAGGCACCCTCTGACACCTGCTGGTACCCCTGACACCTCCCAGGTACACCCCAGACACCCCAGGCACACCCCAGCACCCCAGGCACACCTCAGACACTCCCAGGCACACCTCTGACACTCGAGGTACACCTGGATACTCCCAGGTATACCTCTGACACTCCCCAGGCACACCGCTGACTCTCCCAGGTACACCCAGACACTCCCAGGTACACCGCTGACCCCAGACACCCCTGACACTCCCAGGTGCCACCTCTGACACTCCCAGGTACACACCTGACACCCCAGGCACACCTCATACACCCCAGGCACACCTCAGACATTCCCTGGCACACCCCTGACACCCCAGGCACACCACTAACACCCCAGGTACACCTCTGGCACCCCTGGTACACCTCTGACACCCCAGGTACACCCTGACATTCAAGGCCACCTATGACACTAGGTCACACCCGTGACACTCCCAGGACCTCTGACACTCCCAGGCACTCTTGACACCCCAGGCACACCGCCACTCCCAGGTACACCTCTGACACTCCCAGGTCCACATCTGACACTCTCAGGTACACCCCTGACACTCTTAGGAACACCCTGGACACTCCCAGGTACACCCTCTGACACTCCCAGGTACACCTCTGACACTCCTAGGTACACCTCTGACACCCCAGGTACACCTCGGATACTCCCCAGGCATACCTCTGACACTCCCAGGTACACCGCTGACTCTCCCAGGTACACCGCTGACACTGCCAGGTACACCGCTGACACCCATGCACACCTCAGACACTCCAGGTACACCAGACACCCCAGGCACCTCTGATACCCCTGGTACACATCTGACACTCCTAGGTACTCCTCTGAGACCCCTGGTACACCTCTAACACTCCCAGATCCTCCCTGACACTCTGCTGGTACACCTCTGACACTCCCACGCACATCTCTTACACTCCCTGGTTCCTCCTCTGACCTCCCAGGCACACCTCAGACACTCCCCAGGCACACCCCAGACACTCCACACACCTCTGACAGTCCCAGGTACACCTCTGACACTCCCAGTTACACCTCAGACACCCCAGGCACACCTCTGACACTCCCAGGCACACCTCGGATACTCCCGGCATACCTCTGACACTCCCAGGCACACCCCAGACACTTCCAGGCACACCTCAGACACCCAGGCACACCGCTGACCTCCCAGGCACACTCCAGACACCCCAGGTACACCCCTGACACTCCCAGACAGACCCCTGACACCCCAGGCACACCCCTGACACCCCAGGCACACACCTGACACCCCAGGCACACCCCACACCCCCCAGGCACACCTCAGACATTCCCTGGCACACCTCTGACACCCCAGGCACACCACTAACACCCCAGGCACACCTCTGGCACCCCCTGGTACACCTCTGACACCCCCAGGCACACCTCTGACATTCCCCAGGTACACCCTATGACACTCCCAGGCACACCCTGACACTCCCAGGACCTCTGACACTCCCAGGTACTCTCTGACACTCCCAGGCACACCGCTGACACTCCCAGGTACACCTCTGACACCCCAGGTACACATCTGACACTCAGGTACACCCCTGACACTCCTCAGGAACACTGGACACTCCCAGGTACACCTCTGACACTCCCAGGCACACCTCTGACACTCCTAGGTACACCTCTGACACTCCCAGGTACACCCCGGATACCCCAGGCATACCTCTGACACTCCCAGGCACACCGCTGACTCTCCCCAGTGCACACCGCTGACACTGCCAGGTACACCGCTGACACTCCATGTACACCTCAGACACTTCCAGGTACACCTCAGACACTCCCAGGTACACCTCTGATACTCCCTGGTACACATCTGACACTCCTAGGTACTCCTCTGAGATCCCCTGGTACACCTCTGACACTCCCAGATCCTCCTCTGACACTCCCTGGTACACCTCTGACACTCCCACGTGCACCTCTTACACTCCCTGGTTCTCCTCTGACCTTCCCAGGTACACCTCAGACACTCCCAGGTACACCTCTGACACTCCCAGGTACACCTCGGATACTCCCAGGTATACCTCTGACACTCCCAGGTACACCTCAGACACTTCCAGGTACACCCCCCAATGCACACCCCAGACACTCCCCAGGCACACACCGCTGACACTCCCACGCACACCGCTGACACTTGCACACTGGTTCTCCCAGGCATAGCCTCAGACACCCCAGGCACACCTCTGACACTCCCAGGCAAGCCATCTCCTGACACACTTTGCAGGCACACATCCGGACACCCCAGGCACACCCATTGATTACACTTCAGGCACTCTCAGACACTCCCTGGCACACCCTTTTTGACACTCCCCAGGCACACCTCTGACACCCCAGGCACATTCCTCTGACTCCCCTGGTACACCTCTCTGAGATGACTCCCAGATACCTCTGACACTCCATGCAGCACACCTCAGACACTCTGCACACCCCAGACACCCCCAGGCACACCTCTGACACTCCCAAGTACAACCCTGACACTCCCCAGGACTCCTCTAACACTCCCCAGGCACTCTGACACTCCCCAGGCACACCTCTGGACACAATCCCAGGCACACATCTGACACTCCCAGGCACACCCCCTGACACTTTCAGAACACCTGACATCTCCAAGCACACCTCTAACATCCCCAGGTACACCAGACACTTGGTGCACACCTCAGACCCCCCAGGCACACCTCTGGACACCCTGGCACACCCCTGGACAGGCTCCTCCCCAGAGACTCCCCAACACTCCCAGGTACCTCTCTGACACTCCCAGGCACATTCTGACACTGCAGGCACACATCTGACACTCCCCAGGCACACACCTGACACTCTCAGAACACTCCAGACACTCCCCAGGCACACTCTGACACTCCCAGGCACACCTTGACACTCCCCAGCCATACTTCCTCTGACACTCCAGGCACACCGCTGACACCCCAGGCACACCTCATGACACTGCCAGGCACACCGCTGACACTCCATGCACACCCCAGACACTCCAGGCACACCTCAGACTCTCCCAGGCACATATCTGATACTCCCAGGCACACTCTGACACTCCCCAGGCACACCTCCGACACTCCCCAGGCACACCTCACACACTCCCAGGTACACCTCACACTCCCAGGCACTCTCTGACACTTGCTGGCATTTCTCTTTCTGACACTCCTTAAACACCTGCGTCACACCCAGGCAGGGCTGACACCCCAGGCACACACCTCAGACACCCTTCCCCAGGCACACTTCAGACATTCCCAGGTTCACCCTCTGTCACTCCCCAGGCACACGGCTGACACCCCTGGCAGGCACACCCCCTGGCTCTCCCAGGCATACCCCAGACACTCCCCAAGCACACTTCCCACACTCCCAGGCACACCTCCGACACTCCAGGCACACACATCCGACACTCCCTGGCACACCCACACACTCCAGGCACCCCAGACACCCTGCACACCCCTGACATTCCCCAGGCACACCTCTGACACTCCCAGGCACACCCTCTGACACTCCCCTGGCACACTCTGACACCCAGACACCTCCTGACACTCCATTGCACCCTCAGACACTCCCTTGGCACACCCCAGACACTCCCCAGGCACTCCTGACACTCCCAGGCACACCTCTGACAATCCCAGGCACACATTTGACACCCCAGGCACACCCCTGACACTCTCTACAGGAACACCTGACATCCCCAGGCACACCCCACACTCCCCAGGCACACCCCAGACACTTCCAGGCACACTCCTCAGACTCTCCCAGGCACACCCAAGACAATCCCAGGCACACCCCACACACTCCCCAGGCACACCTCTCCCACTTCAGGCACTCTCTGGACACTCTCAAGCTGGACTGGCACCTGCTGGCACACTTCAGACACCTCCTTGTGCACACCTCAGACACCTTGCACACCTCCTCAGACACTCCCCAGGTCTTCACCTCTGACACTTGCCACACCGCTGACACTCCTTATGTGCACACTGCTGACACTTGTGAACACCTCTGGCTCTCCCAGGCATACCAGACACTCCCCAGGCCACCCTGACACTCCCCAGGTACACCTCCGACACTCCCCAGGCACACACATCCGACACTCCCCAGGCACACCCACACACCCCAGGCACCTCAGACACTCCCTGGCACACCTCCCTGACACTCCCAGGCACACCCTGACACTCCCAGGCACACTGACACTCCCTGGCACACCTCTGACACTCCCAGATACCTCTGATACTCCATACACCCCCAGACACTCCCTGGCACACCCCAGACACTCCCCCAGGCACACCTCTGACACCCCTGGGCACAACCCCTGACACTCCCCAGGACTCCACTCACCCCAGGCACTCCTCTGACACCCCAGGCACACCTCTGACAACCTGCACACATCTTACAATTCTAAGGCACACCTCCTGACACTCTCAGGAACACCTCCGACACTCCCCAGGCACACCCCAACACCCCAGGCACACACCTCAGACACTTCCAGGCACACCCCCAGACACACCCCCAGGCACACCCAAGACACCCCAGCCACACCTCACACACACTCCCAGGCACACCACCTCCCCCACACTCCCAGGCACTCCATGACACCCCTGCTGGGACTCTCTGGCACTCGCTGGCACACCCCAGACACCCCAGGCACACCCCAGACACCCCAGGCACACTCCCCAGACACCCCAGGTTCACCTCTGACACTCCCCAGGCACACCCCTGACACTCAGGAACACCTCCTGACACCCCTGGCACACCTCTGGACACCCCAGGCACACCTCAGACACTTCCAGGTACACCTCAGACACCCCAGGTACACCCCACACACCCCAGGCACACCCTCACACTCCCCAGGCACACCCCACACCTCCAGGCACCTCTGACACTCTGCTGGGGATTCTCTGGCACTGCTGGCACACATCTCAGACACCCCCAGGCACACCTCACATACACTCCCAGGCACACCTGGAGACACTCCCAGGTTCACCTCTGACACCCTGCACACCGCTGACACTCCCCAGACACACCGCTGACACTGCCAGGCACTGCCGACACCCACACACCCTGGTGACACTCCAGGCACACTCCAGACACTCTGCACACCTCACACACCTTATGGGCACACCCCAACACTCTGCTGGTACTCTGACACCTGGGAACACCTCAGAACACCCAGGCTGTGCCCAGGACACCCTGTGCACACTTCACACACCCCAGGTACAATTCTCCAACACCCCTGGTACCTTCGACACCTCTGCTGGGACTCTGGCACCTGCTGGCACACCTCAGACACTCCCCAGGCACACCCCAGACACTCCCAATGCACACCCCAGACACTCCCAGGTTCACCTCTGACACCCCAGGCACACCACACTGACACCCAGTGGCCACCGCTGACACTCCCCAAGCACACCTCTGGCTCTCCCAGGCATACCTCAGACACCCCATGCACACCCCTGACACCCCAGGCACACCTCCCGACACCCCAGGCACACATCCGACACCCCAGGCACACCCACACTCCCCAGGCACTCCTCAGACACCCCTGGCACACTCCCCACACCCCAGGCACACCTCTGACACTCCCCAGGCACACCTCTGGGACACCCCTTGGTACACCTCTGACACTCCCAGATACCTCTGACACCATGGCACACCAGACACCCCTGCACACCTCAGACACTCCCAGGCACACCTCTGCCCCAAGCACAACCCTGACACTCCCAGGACTCCTCTAACACTCCCCAGGCACTCTCTCTGACACTCCTCTAGGTACACTCTCTGACAATCCCAGGTACACATCTGACACTCCCAGGTACACCCCTGGACACTCCCAGGAACACTCTGACACTCCCAGTTACACTCTAACACCCCACGGCACACCTCAGACACTCCAGGTACACCCCAGACACCTGGTGCACACCTAAGACACTCCCCAGGCACATTCACACACCCCAGGCACACCTCTCACACTCCCCAGGCACTCCCTCTGACACCTGCTGACTCTGCACTCGCTTGCTACACCTCAGACACCCCAGGCACACCACACACCCCAGGCACACCTCAGACACCTGGTGTCTCACATCTGAGACTCCCAGCACACCGCTGACACTCCCAGGCACACCCTGGCCTCTCCCAGGCATACCCAAACACTCCCTGGCACACCTCTGACACCCCATGCACACCCATGACACTCCCCAGGTACACATCTGACACTCCCAGGTGCACCCCATGACACTCCAGGTACCCCCAGACACTCCCCTTGCACACCCCTGACACTCCAGGCACACCTTGACACTCCCCAGGAACCCACTGATACTCCCCAGGCACACCTCTGACACCCCAGCACACCCCTGACACCCCAGGCACACCTCCACACTCCCCAGGCACACATCCGACACTCCCCAGGCACACCCACACACCCCAGGCACCTCAGGCACCCCTGGCACACCCTGACACCCCCATGCACACCCCTGACACTCCCAGGCACACCTCTGACACCCTGGCACACCTCTGACACTCCCCAGATACTCCTCCACACTCCCCTGGCACACCACTGACGCCCCAGGCACACATCCACCCCTGGTTCTCCCTCTGACACCCCAGGCACACCCCCAGACACCCCAACCACACCTCAGACACTCCCCTGGTGCTAGTCTCTGACTCCCACACCCCTGACACCTCAGGGACCTCCACACCCCAGGCACCTCTGACACCTTAAGGCACACCCCTGACACTTGCACACATCTGACACTCTGCACACCCTGACACCTCCGGAACACCTCCGACACTTAGGTACACTCTGATAATTCCCAGGCACATCTCTGACACCCTGGTACACCTCTGACACCCCAGATACTCCTCTGGATACCCCCTGGCACACCCCACAGACACTCCCTGGCACACCCCCAGACACTCCCTGGCACACCTCTGACACTCCCTACACTCCTGACACTCCCAGGACCTCTAACACTCCCAGGTACCCTGACACCCCAGGCACACCTCTGGACACTCCCCAGGCACACATCTGACACCCCAGGCACAACCCCCCTGACACTCCCCAGCTGAACACATCCGACACCTAGGCACACCTCTGACACTTGCACACCCTTGACACCCTTAAGGCACCTCTGACACCCCAGGCACACCCTTGACACTCCCCCTGACACTTGCACATCAAGACACCCCAGACACACCGCTGACACTGCCAGGCACAATCGCTGACACCCATGCACACCCCCAGACACCCAGGCACACCCCAGACACCTGGTGCACACCCCACACACTCCCCAGGCACACCTCTCACACCCCAGGCACTCCTTGACACTGCTGGGATCCCCCTCTGGCACCTGCTGGCACACCCCAGATCAGGCACTCTGGTCCACCCCTGACACTCCCAGGCACACCTCTGACACCCCAGGCACACCTCTGAGACCCCTGCACATCTGACACTCAGATACCTCTGATACTCCTGGCACACCACTGACGCTCCCAGGCACACATCTTACACCCCTGGTTCTCCTCTGACACCCCAGGCACACCCCACACCCCAACCACACCCCAGACACCCCAGGCACACCTCTGACACTCCCAAGCACACCCCTGACACTCTCAGGACTCCTCTGACACCCTAGGTACCTCCTGACACTCCCAGGCACACCTCTGACACTCCAGGCACACATCTGACACTCCCAGATACACCCCCTGACACTCCCGAACACTCCGACACTCTGGCACACTCTGACACTCGCACATCTCTGACACTCTGGTACACCACTGACACTCCGATACCCTCTGATACTCCCTGCACACCTCAGACACCTCTGCACACCCCAGACACTCCTGGCACACCTCTGACACCCCCAAGCACACCCCTGACACCCCAGGACTCCTCTAACACTCCCCAGGTACCCCACACTCCCTGGTACACCTCTGACACTCCCAGGCACACATCTGACACCCCAGGTACAACCCCTGACACTCAAGAACACATCCGACACTCCCAGGTACACACTCTGACACCCCCAGGTACACCTTGACACCCCAGGTACCTCTCTGACACTCCAGGCACACCTCTGATACTCCCAGGCATACCCCCCACACTCCGTACACCGCTGACACTCCCAGATACACTGCTGACACTGCCAGGTACACCGCTGACACCCATGCACACCCCAGACACTCCAGGCACACCCAGACACCCCAGGCACACCTCACACACCCCAGGCACACCTCCACACACCCCAGGTACTCCTCTGACACTCGCTGGGACTCCACCTGCCACACCCCAGACACTCCCCAGGCACACCCCAGACACTCCCAATGCACACCCCAGACACTCCCAGGTTCACCTCCTGACCACCCAGGCACACTGCTGACACCCCAGGCACACCTCTGACACTCCCCAGGCACACTCCGACACCCCAGCACACATCCGACACCCCAGGCACACCCACACACCCCAGGCACTCCTCAGACACTCCCTGGCACACCCTGACACCCCAGGCACACCTCCTGACACCCCAGGCACACCTCTGACACCCCCTGGCACACCTCTGACACTCCTCAGATACCCTCTGATACCCATGGCACACCCCAGA
>NW_024726359.1:0-6392 GCF_018991925.1 Homarus americanus
TGTTATACTCGATCAGGGGACTTTGTTATACTCGATGAGGAGGCTTTGTTATACTCGATCAGGGGACTTTGCTATACTCGGTTCAGGGGTCTTTGTTATACTCGTCCAGTGGGCTTTGTTTTTCTAGGATTAGGGGACTTTATTATACTCGATCAAAGGACTTTGTCTTACTCAATGAGGGCCCTTTGTTATACTCGACCAGGGGATTATTTATACTTGATCAATGGACTTTGTTATAATCCATGAGGGGCCTTTGGTATACTGCGACGGGAGACGTTGTTATACTCGATGAGGGGATATGTTATACTCGATCAGGTTCTTTGTTATATTGGACCAGGGGACTTTGTTATACTCGATCAGGGACTTTATTATACTCGATGAGGGGACTTTTTTATATTCGTCCCGGGGGCTTTGTTATACTCGATGAGGAGCCTTTGTTATACTCGATATGGGGACTTTTGTTCTTTCTGACGGGGACTTTTTATATTTGACCAATGGACTTTTTGTGCCTACTCAATGAAGTGCTGACCCCTGTAATCAGTCAGGGGACTTTCCTTGCCGGGGACTTTGTTGTACACGATCAGGGGACTTTTTATACTCGATCAGGGAACTTTATTTACTCAACCAGAGGGACCTTAACATACTCGATCAAGGGGACTTTGTTCATATCAATCTGGGGACATTGCTACTCGATGTAGGGCCTTTGTTATACTCGATGTGGGGGCTTTGTTATACTCCACCAGGGGACTTTGTTATAGTCGACCAGGGGACTTTGTTATACTCGAACAGGGGACTTTGTTATACTCGAGCAGGAGACTTTGTTATACTCGATTAGGCGGCTTTATTATACTCTATAAGGGGACTTTGTTATACTCGGTAAGGGGAATTTGTTATACTCGATCAGGGGACTTTCTTATACTCGAGCAGGAGGCTGTGATATACTCGATCAGGGGACTTTGTAATGCTCAATGAGGAAGCCTTGTTATACTCGATGAGGAGACTTTGCTATACTCGACCAGGGGACTTTGTTATACTCGGTCATGGGACTTTGTTATACTCGACCAGGGGACTTTTTTATACTTGACCAATGGACTTTGGTTATACTCGAAGAGGGGCCTTTCTTATACTCGATCTGGGGACTTTGTTATACTCGACTAGGGGACTTTGTTATACTCGACCAGCGGACTTTGTTATACTCGATCAGGGACTTTGTTATACTCGAGCAGAGGACTTTGGTATAATCGATCAGGAACTTTTGTTATACTCGACCAGGGGACTTTGTTATATGCGATCAGGGAACTTTTTTATACTCGCTCAATGGACTTTGTTATACTCAACCAGAGGACTTTGTTATACTCGATCAGGGGACTTTATTATACTCAATCAGGGGACTTTCTTATACTCGTCAGGGTTTTTGTTTTACTCATTTTCATGAACTTTTGTTATACTCGATCAGGAGACTTTGTTGCTCACTCAAACAGAGACTTTCAGTATATTCGATCAGGATATCTTGCTATACTCGATCAGGGACTTCGTACATAATCAGTTCAGAATTTTATTACTTCTCTCGTCCGTGACTGATATCTAGGATCAGGGGACTTTGTTATACTCGATCAGGGGTCTTTGTTATACTCGATTAGAAAACTTTGTTATACTCGACCAGGGGACTTTGTTATACTCCACCAGGGACTTTGTTATACTCGATCAGGGGATATGTTATATTCGATCAGGGGACTTTGTTATGCTCGGTTCAGGGGGCCTTGTTATACAAGGCTCAGGGGACATTGTTATTCTCGACCAGGGGACTTTGTTATACTCGACCAGCGGCCTTTGTTATACTCGACCAGAGGCCTTTGCTATACTCGGTCTGGGGACTTTGTTATAATCGATCAGGGGACTTTGTTATGCTCGATCTGGGGACTTTGTTATACTCGAGCAGGAGACTTTGTTATACTCGATTAGGCGGCTTTGTTATACTCGATGAGGGAACTTTGTTAAATCGATGAGGGGCCTTTGTTATACTCGATTAGGGCCCTTTCTTATTCTAGATCAGGGGACTTTGTTATACTCGATGAGGGGCCTTTTTTAGACTCGATCAGGGGCCTTTGTTATACTCGATCAGGGGACTTTGTTATACTCGATCAGGGACTTTCTTATACTCGAGCAGGGGGCTGTGTTATACTCGATCAGGGGACTTTGTTATACTCGATGAGGAGGCTTTGTTATACTCGATCAGGGGACTTTGCTATACTCGGTTCAGGGGTCTTTGTTATACTCGTCCAGTGGGTTTTGTTTTTCTAGGATTAGGGGACTTTATTATACTCGATCAAAGGACTTTGTCTTACTCAATGAGGGCCCTTTGTTATACTCGACCAGGGGACTTTGTTATAATCGATCAGGGGACTTTGTTATGCTCGATCTGGGGACTTTGTTATACTGCGCCAGGAGACGTTGTTATACTCGATGAGGGGATTTGTTATACTCGATCAGGGTATTTGTTAAATTGGACCAGGGGACTTTGTTATACTCGATCAGGGACTTTATTATACTCGATGAGGGGACTTTTTTATATTCGTCCAGGGGGCTTTGTTATACTCGATGAGGAGCCTTTGTTATACTCGATATGGGGACTTTGTTATATACTCAAACCAAGTTTTATACCGACCAATGGACTTTATTTATATACTCAATGAGGAGCCTTTCTGTTATACTGTGATCAGGGACTTTTCTTATATGACCAAGGGGACTTTGTTATACACGATCAGGGACTTTTTATACTCGATCAGAACTTTGTTATACTCAACAGAGACTATGGCCATACTCGATCAGAGGACTTTGTTATACTCAATCAGGAACTTTGTTATACTTTTGATAACGGGGCCTTTGTTATACTCGATGTGGGGGCTTTGTTATACTCCACCAGGGGACTTTGTTATAGTCGACCAGGGGACTTTGTTATACTCGAACAGGGGACTTTGTTATACTCGAGCAGGAGACTTTGTTATACTCGATTAGGCGGCTTTGTTATACTCTATAAGGGGACTTTGTTATACTCGGTAAGGGGAATTTGTTATACTCGATCAGGGGACTTTCTTATACTCGAGCAGGAGGCTGTGTTATACTCGATCAGGGGACTTTGTAATGCTCAATGAGGAAGCCTTGTTATACTCGATGAGGAGACTTTGCTATACTCGACCAGGGGACTTTGTTATACTCGGTCTGGGGACTTTGTTATAATCGATCAGGGGACTTTGTTATGCTCGATCTGGGGACTTTGTTATACTGGGCCTGGAGACTTTGTTATACTCGATCAGGGGATATGATATACTCGATCAGGGGACTTTGTTATACTGGACCAGGGGACTTTGTTATACTCGATCAGGGGACTTTGTTATACTCAATCAGAAGACTTTGTTATACTCGATATGGGGGCTTTGTTATACGGGGCCAGGGGACTTTTTTATACTCGATCAGGGGACTTTGTTTTACACGACCAGGGGACTTTTGTTATACTCGATCAGGGGCCTTTGTTATAACCGATCACCGGACTTTGTTATACTCGATAAGGGGTCTTTGTAATACTCGATAAGGGGAATTTGTTATACTCGATGAGGACTTTGTTAGACTCGAACAGGACTTTGTTATACTCAGCCAGGGTCTTTGTTATACTCGGAATTAACGACGGCAGATTATACTCGTTAAGGTGACTTTATTTATACTCATTGAGGGCCTTTTCTGCTCTCAAATCAATAGCGCTGTTATATACTATATAAGGGACTTTGTTATACTCGGTTCAGGGTCTTTATTGCCACCCGTCCAGTGACTTTGTTAACTACTAGGATCAGGGACAGCCGCATACTCGATGAGGACTTACTCGATGAGGCCTGTTATACTCGACCGAGGACTTGCAATATAATCAGTCTGTGGACTTTATTGTATTTCGATGCGTAGGGACTTTGTTATACTCGATCAAAATTTTATTATACTCGATCAGGGGACTTTGTTATACTTGTCCAGGGGGCTTTGTTATACTCGATCAGGGGACTTTGTTATACTCGATCAGGGGACTGTTACTTACTCGATCAGGACTTTTGTTATCTTATCCGGGGCTTTATTATCGATCAGGACTTGTACCCTTTCGATCAAGGACTTTGTTATACTCGACAAGGGGACTTTTTATATGACCAATGGACTTTGTTATACTCGATGAGGGGCCTTTTGTTATACTCGATCTGGGGACTTTGTTACTCTCGACCAAGGGACTGTTTATATGACCAGACTGGACTTTTGTATACTCTGACAGGACTTTGTTATAATCGATCAGGGGACCTTTGTTATGCTCGATCTAGGACTTTTGTTATACTGCGCCAGGGAGACGTTGTGCTCTTCGATGAGGGATATATTATATACTCAATCAAGGTCTTTGTTATATTGGATGAGGACTTTGTTATACTCGAACAGCGGACTTTCTTATACTCGAGCAGGGGGCAGTGTTATACTCGATCAGGGGACTTTCTTATACTCGATGTGGAGGCATTTTTTATACTCGATGAGGGGACTTTGCTATACTCGACCAGGGGACTTTGTTATACTCGACAGGGGACTTTGTTATACTCGACCAGGGGACCTTTTTATACTTGACCAATGGACTTTGTTATACTCGATGAGGGGCCTTTGTTATACTCGATCTGGGGACTTTGTTATACTTGATCAGGGGACTTTGTTATACTCCATCAGGGGACTTTTTTATACTCGACCAAAGGACTTTGTTTTACTCAATGAGGGGCCTTTGTTATACTCGACCAGGGGACTTTGTTATACTCGACCAGGGGACTTTGTTATATGCGATCAGAGGACTTTTTTATACTCGACAAGGTGACTTTTTTTTAATTAATCAGGGGACATTGTCATACTCGATCAGTGGACTTTCCTATATTTGACCAATGGACTTTGCTATACTCGATGAGGGGCTTTTATTATACTCGATCAGGGGACTTTGTTATGCTCGGTTCAGGGGTCTTTGTTATACTCGTCCATTGGGCTTTGTTATACTAGGATCAGGGGACTTCTGTTATACTCGATGAGGGGACTTTGTTATACTCGACCAGGGGCCTTTGTTATACAGGATCACCGGACTTTGTTATACTCGAGCAGGAGACTTTGTTATACTCGATTAGGCGGCTTTGTTATACTCGATGAGGGAACTTTGTTAAATCGATGAGGGGCCTTTGTTATACTCGATTAGGGGCCTTTGTTATACTAGATCAGGGTACTTTGTTATACTCGATGAGGGGCCTTTGTTAGACTCGATCAGGGGCCTTTGTTATACTCGATCAGGGGACTTTGTTATACTCGATCAGGGGACTTTCTTATACTCGAGCAGGGGACTTTGCTATACTCGACCAGGGGACTTTGTTATACTCGATCAGGGGACTTTGTTATACTCCATCAGGGGACTTTTTTATACTCAACCAGAGGACTTTGTTATACTCGACTAGGGGACTTTTTTATACTTGACCAATGGACTTTGTTATACTCAATGAGGGGCCTTTGTTATACTCGATCAGGGGACTTTGTTATACTCGACCAGGGGACTTTGTTATATGCGATCAGGGGACTTTTTTATACTCGATCAGGTACTTTGTTATACTCAACCAGAGGACTTTGTTATACTTCATCAGGGGACTTTGTTATACTCAATCAGGGGACTTTGTCATACTCGATCAGTGGACTTTCCTATATTTGGCCAATGGACTTTGCTATACTCGATGAGGGGCTTTTGTTATACTCGATGAGGGGACTTTGTTATACTCGACCAGGGGACTTTGTTATACTCGATCCGGGGACTTTGTTATACTCGAGCAGAGAACTTTGTTATACTCTGTCAGGGGACTTTTTTATACACGTCCAGGTTGCTTTGTTATACTCAGTCAGGGGACTTTATTATACTCGATCAGGGGAAATTGTCTTACTCGATCAGGACCCTTTGCTATACTAGACAAGGGGACTTTGTTTTAATCGATCAGGGGACTTTGTTATACTCGATCAGGGGACTTTGTTATACTGAGCCAGAGGACTTTTTTATACTCGGTCAGGGGACTTTGTTATACTAGTATCAGGGGACTTTGTTATTCTCGACCAGGGGACTTTGTTATACTCGACCAGAGGCCTTTGTTATCCTCGGTCCGGGACTATGTTATAATCTATCAGGGGACTTTGTTATGCTCGATCTGGGGCTCTGTTATACTTGGCCAGGAGACTTTGTTGTACTCGATGATGGGATATGTTATACTCGATCAGGGGACTTTGTTATACGCGATCACGGGACTTTTTTTAAACTCGATCAGGGGACTTTGTTATACTCGATCACGGGACTTTTGTTATACTCGATC
>NW_024726360.1:0-18083 GCF_018991925.1 Homarus americanus
AAAGCCTGTTCAACGAGCTTATGGCGCCGTGAACCTCTAATGGGGACCACCTGTACCGCTTAGGTGATCAGAGCAACGTTTTACCAAATCCGGCTTCGAAACAAGAGGATCCATATATATTTCATTAGCCCAATAAAGCATGCTGACTTCTACATATAATCAACACCTCACCCCACCAGGATTCAAACCCACGATCTTATAATTGTGACCGGGGTATGCTATCTCTGGGCCACCAGGACAAGAAAAGCAGTCCTAGACTCTACTATATTTCACACAAAGCCTGTTCAACGACCTTATGGCGCCATGAACCTCTAATGGGGACCACCAGTGCCGCTTAGGTGATCAGAGCAACGTTTTACCAAATCCGGTTTCGAAACACGAGGATCCATATATATTTCATTAGCCCAATAAAGCACGTGGACTTTTACATATAATCAACACCTCACCCTACCAGGATTTGAACCCACAATCTTATAATTGTGACCAGGAAACGCTACCTCTGGGCCACTAGGACAATAAAAGCAGTCCTAGACACTGCTATATTTCACACAAAGCCTGTTCAACGAGCTTATGGCGCCGTGAACCTCTAATGGGGACCCCCCGTGCCGCTTAGGTGATCAGAGCAACGTTTTACCAAATGTGGCTTCGAAACCCGAGGATCTATATATATTTCATTAGACCATTAAAGCACGCGGACTTCTACATGTAATCAACACCTCACCCCACCAGGATTCAAACCCACGATCTTATAATTGTGACCGGGGTATGCTACCTCTGGGCCACAAGGACAATAAAAGCAGTCCTAGACTCTACTATATTTCACACAAAGACTGTTGAACGACCTTATGGCGCCATGAACCTCTAATGGAGACCACCCGTGCCGCTTAGGTGATCAGAGCAACCTTTTACCAAATCCGGCTTGGAAACACGAGGATCCATATATATTTCATTAGCCCAATAAATCACTTGGACTTCTACATATAATCAACACCTCACTCTACCAGGATTCAAACCCACGATCTTATAATTGTGACCGGGATATGCTACCTCTGGGCCACCAGGACAATAAAAGCAGTCCTAGACTCTACTATATTTCACACAAAGCCTGTCAACGACCTTATGGGGCCATGAACCTCAAATGGGGACCACCCGTGCCGCTTAGGTGATCAGGGCAACGTTTTACCAAATCTGGCTTCGAAACACGAGGATCCATATATATTTCATTAACCCAATAAAGCACGCGGACTTCTACATATAATCAACACCTCACCCCACGAGGATTTGAACCCACAATCTTATAATTGTGACCGGGGGACGCTAACTCTGGGCCACCAGGACAATAAAAGCAGTCCTAGACTCTGCTATATTTCACACATAGCCTGTTCAACGAGCTTATGGCGCCGTGAACCTCTAATGGGGACCACCCGTGCCGCTTAGTTGATCAGACCAACATTTTACCAAATGCGGCTTCGAAACAAGAAGGATCCATATATATTTCATTAGCCCAATAAAGCACGTGGACTTCTACATTTAATCAACACCTCACCCCACCAGGGTTTGAACCCACGATCTTATAATTGTGACCGGGGAACGCTACCTCTGGGCCACCAGGACAATAAAAGCAGTCCTAGACTCTGCTATATTTCACACAAAACCTGTTCAACGAGCTTATGGCGCCGTGAACCTCTGATGAGGACCACCCATGCCGCTTAGGTGATCGGAGCAACGTTTTACCAAATGCGGCTTTGAAGCACGAGGATCCATATATATTTCATTAGCCCAATAAAGCACGCGGACTTCTTCATATAATCAACACCTCACCCCACCAGGATTCGAACCCACGATCTTCTAATTATGACCGGGGAATGCTACCTCTGGCTCACCAGGAGACTAAAAGCATTCCTAGACTCTTCTATATTTCACACAAAGCCTGTTCAACGAGCTTATGGCGCCGTGAACCTCTAATGGGGACCACCCATGCTGCTTAGGTAATCAGAGCAACGTTTTACCAAATGCGGCTTCGAAACCCGAGGATCCATATATTTTTCATTAGCCCAATAAAGCACGCAGACTTCTACATATAATCAACACCTCACCCCACCAGCATTTGAACCCACGATCTTATAATTGTGACCGGGAATGCTACCTCTGGGCCACCATGACAATAAAAGCAGTCCTAGACTCTGCTATGTTTCACACAAAGCCTGTTCAACGAGCTTATGGCGCCGTGAACCTCTAATGGGGACCACCCGTGCCGCTTAGGTGATCAGAGCAACACCGTCGACCGAAACATGAGGATCATATATATTTCATTAGCCCAATACATGCCGGACTTCTACATATAATCAACACCTCACCCTACCAGGATTTGAACCAACAATCTTATAATTGTGACCGGGGGACGCTACCTCTGGGCCACCAGGACACTAAAAGCAGTCCTAGACTCTGCTATATTTCACGCAAAGACTGTTCAACGAGCTTTTGGCGCCGTGAACCTCTAATGGGGACCACCCGTGCCACTTAGGTGATCAGAGCAACGTTTTACCAAATGAAGCTTCGAAACACGAGGATCCATATATATTTCATTAGCCCAATTAAGCACGCGGACTTCTTCATATAATCAACACCTCACCCCACCAGGATTCGAACCCACGATCTTCTAATTGCAACCGGGGAACGCTACCTCTGGGCCACCAGGACAATAAAAGCAGTCCTAGACTCTGCTATATTTCACACAAAGCCTGTTCAACGAGCTTATGTCGCCGTGAACCTCTAATGGGGACCACCATTGCAGCTTAGGTATTGATCAGAGCAACGTTTTACCAAATCGACTGAAACAAGAGGATCCCATATATTTTTCATTAGCCCAATAAAAGCACGCTGACTTCTACATATAATCAACACCCTCACCCCACCAGGATTCAAACCAATGATATTATAATTGTGACCGGGGTATGCTACCTCTGGGCCACCAGGACAAGAAAAGCAGTCCTAGACTCTACTATATTTCACACAAAGCCTGTTCAACGACCTTATGGCACCATGAACCTCTAATGGGGACCACCAGTGCCGCTTAGGTGATCAGAGCAACGTTTTACCAAATCCGGTTTCGAAACACGAGGATCCATATATATTTCATTAGCCCAATAAAGCACGTGGACTTTTACATATAATCAACACCTCACCCTACCAGGATTTGAACCCACGATCTTATAATTGTGACCAGGAAACGCTACCTCTGGGCCACTAGGACAATAAAAGCAGTTCTAGACTCTGCTATATTTCACACAAAGCCTGTTCAACGAGCTTATGGCGCCGTGAACCTCTAATGGGGACCCCCCGTGCCGCTTAGGTAATCAGAGCAACGTTTTACCAAATGTGGCTTCGAAACCCGAGGATCCATATATATTTCATTAGACCATTAAAGCACGCGGACTTCTACATGTAATCAACACCTCACCCCACCAGGATTCAAACCCACGATCTTATAATTGTGACCGGGGTATGCTACCTCTGGGCCACAAGGACAATAAAAGCAGTCCTAGACTCTACTATATTTCACACAAAGACTGTTGAACGACCTTATGGCGCCATGAACCTCTAATGGAGACCACCCGTGCCGCTTAGGTGATCAGAGCAACCTTTTACCAAATCCGGCTTGGAAACACGAGGATCCATATATATTTCATTAGCCCAATAAATCACTCGGACTTCTACATATAATCAACACCTCACTCTACCAGGATTCAAACCCACGATCTTATAATTGTGACCGGGATATGCTACCTCTCTGGGCCTGGGACAGCTAAAACTGATCCCTAGACTCTACTATATTTCACACAAAACTACCATTCCAACGACCTTGTGGGGCCGCCAGGCCTCAAATCAGAGACCACCGGTGCGCTTAGGTGATCAGGGCAACGTTTTACCAATCTGGCCAAAACCCGCGAGGATCCATGTATATATATTTCACGTGCTTAATAAAAGCCACTTGGCGGACTTCTACATATAATCAACACCTCACCCCACCAGGATTTGAGCCCACAATCTTATAATTGTGGCCGGGGACCTTAACTCTGGGCCACCAGGACAATAAAAGCAGTCCTAGACTCTGCTATATTTCACACGCCAGCACTTTCAGCGAGCTTATGGCGCCCATGTGAAACTCTAATGGGGACCACCCGTGCTGCTTAGGTGATCAGACCAACATTTTACCAAATGCGGCTTCGAAACAAGAAGGATCCATATATATTTCATTAGCCCAATAAAGCACGTGGACTTCTACATTTAATCAGCACCTCACCCCACCAGGATTTGAACCCACGATCTGATAATTGTGACCGGGGAACGCTACCTCTGGGCCACCAGGACAATAAAAGCAGTCCTAGACTCTGCTATATTTCACACAAAACCTGTTCAACGAGCTTATGGCGCCGTGAACCTCTGATGGGGACCACCCATGCCGCTTAGGTGATCGGAGCAACGTTTTACCAAATGCGGCTTCGAAGCACGAGGATCCACATATATTTCATTAGCCCAATAAAGCACGCGGACTTCTTCATATAATCAACACCTCACCCCACCAGGATTCGAACCCACGATCTTCTAATTATGACCGGGGAACGCTGCCTCTGGCTCACCAGGAGACTAAAAGCATTCCTAGACTCTCCTATATTTCACACAAAGCCTGTTCAACGAGCTTATGGCGCCGTGAACCTCTAATGGGGACCACCCGTGCGGCTTAGGTAATCAGAGCAACGTTTTACCAAATGCGGCTTCGAAACCCGAGGATCCATATATTTTTCATTAGCCCAATAAAGCACGCAGACTTCTACATATAATCAACACCTCACCCCACTTGCATTTGAACCCACGATCTTATAATTTTGACCGGGGAATGCTACCTCTGGGCCACCAGGACAATAATGATCCCTAGACTCTGCTATGTTTCACACAAGAAACCTGTTCAACGAGCTTATGGGCGCCGTGAACCTCTAATGGGGACCACCCGTGCGCTTAGGTGATCAGAGCAACCTTTACCGTCTGACTTCAAGAAACATGAGGATCCATATATATTTATTATTTAATAAAAGCAGCGGACTTCACCATATAAGTAAGCACCTCACCCCGCAGATTTGAACCCACCCGATCTTATAATAATTGTGACCGGGGAATGCTACCTCTGGGCCACCAGGACACTAAAAGCAGTCCTAGACTCTGCTATATTTCACACAAAGACTGTTCAACGAGCTTTTGGCGCCGTGAACCTCTAATGGGGACCACCCATGCCACTTAGGTGATCAGAGCAACGTTTTACCAAATGAAGCTTCGAAACATGAGGATCCATATATATTTCATTAGCCCAATTAAATACGCGGACTTCTTCATATAATCAACACCTCACCCCACCAGGATTCGAACCCACGATCTTCTAATTGCGACCGGGGAACGCTACCTCTGGGCCACCAGGACACTAAAAGCATTCCTAGACTCTGCTATATTTCACACAAAGCCTGTTCAACTTGCTTATGGCACCGTGAACCTCTAATGGCGAACACCCGTGCCGCTTAGGTGATCAGAGCAACGTCTTACCAAATGCGGCTTCGAAACAAGGAGGATCCATAAATATTTCATTAGCCCAATAAAGCACGTGGACTTCTACATATAATCAACACCTCACCCCACCAGGATTTGAACCCACGATCTTATAATTGTGAGCGGGGAACGCTACCTCTGGGCCACCAGGACAATAAAAGCAGTCCTAGACTCTGGTATATTTCACACAAAGCCTGTTCAACGAGCTTATGGCGCCGTGAACCTCTAATGGGGACCACCCGTACCGCTTAGGTGATCAGAGCAACGTTTTACCAAATCGGGCTTCGAAACAAGAGGATCCATATATATTTCATTAGCCCAATAAAGCACGCTGACTTCTACATATACTCAACACCTCACCCCACCAGGATTCAAACCCACGATCTTATAATTGTGACCGGGGTATGCTATCTCTGGGCCACAAGGACAATAAAAGCAGTCTTAGACTCTACTATATTTCACACAAAGACTGTTCAACGACCTTATGGCGCCATGAACCTCTAATGGAGACCACCCATGCCGCTTAGGTGATCAGAGCAACATTTTTCCAAATCCGGCTTGGAAACACAAGGATCCATATATATTTCATTAGCCCAATAAATCACTCGGACTTCTACATATAATCAACACCTCACCCTACCAGGATTCAAACCCACGATCTTATAATTGTGACCGGGGTATGCTACCTCTGGGCCACCAGGACAATAAAAGCAGTCCTAGACTCTACTATATTTCACACAAAGCCTGTTCACCGACCTTATGGCACCATGAACCTCTAATGGGGACCACCCGTGCCGCTTAGGTGATCAGGGCAAAGTTTTACCAAATCTGGCTTCGAAACACGAGGATCCATGTATATTTCATTAGCCCAATAAAGCATGCGGACTTCTACATATAATCAACACCTCACCCCACCTGGATTTGAACCCACGATCTTATAATTGTGACCGGGGAACGCTACATCTGGCCCACCAGGACACTAAAAGCATTCCTAGACTCTGCTATATTTCACACAAAGCCTGTTCAACGAGCTTATGGCGCCGTGAACCTCTAATGGGGACCCCCCGTGCCGCGTAGGTGATCAGAGCAACGTTTTACCAAATGTGGCTTCGAAACCCGAGAATCCATATATATTTCATTAGACCATTAATGCACGCGGACTTCCACATATAATCAACACCTCACCCCACCAGGATTTGAACCAACAATCTTATAATTGTGACCGGGGGACGCTACCTCTGGGCCACCAGGACAATAAAAGCAGTCCTAGACTCTGCTATATTTCACACAAAGCCTGTTCAACGAGCTTATGGCGCCGTGAACCTCTAATGGGGACCACCCGTGCCGCTTAAGTGATCAGGGCAACGTTTTTCCCAAATCTGGCTTCGAAACACGAGGATCCATATATATTTCATTAACCCAATAAAGCACGCGGACATCTACATATAATCAATGCTGGTTTGGACCTGATCTCAGGCGCAGGATAAACAGTCCTAGACTCTGCTATATTTCACACATAGCCTGTTCAACGAGCTTATGGCGCCGTGAAACTCTAATGGGGACCACCCGTGCTGCTTAGGTGATCAGACCAACATTTTACCAAATGCGGCTTCGAAACAAGAAGGATCCATATATATTTCATTAGCCCAATAAAACACGTGGACTTCTACATTTAATCAACACCTCACCCCACCAGGATTTGAACCCACGATCTTATAATTTTGACCGGGGAATGCTACCTCTGGGCCACCAGGACAATAAAAGCAGTCCTAAACTCTGCTATATTTCACACAAAGCCTGTTCAACGAGCTTATGGCGCCGTGAACCTGTAATGGGGACCACCCGTGCTGCTTAGGTGATCAGACCAACATTTTACCAAATGCGGCTTCGAAACAAGAAGGATCCATATATATTTCATTAGCCCAATAAAGCACTCGGACTTCTACATTTAATCAACACCTCACCCCACCAGGATTTGAACCACGATCTTATAATTGTGACCGGGGAACGCTACCTCTGGGCCACCAGGACAATAAAAGCAGTCCTAGACTCTGCAATATTTCACACAAAGCCTGTTCAACGAGCTTATGGCGTTGTGAACCTCTGATGGGGACCACCCATGCCGCTTAGGTGATCGGAGCAACGTTTTACCAAATGCGGCTTCGAAGCACGAGTATCCATATATATTTCATTAGCCCAATAAAGCACGCGGACTTCTTCATATAATCAACACCTCACCCCACCAGGATTCGAACCCACGATCTTCTAATTATGACCGGGGAACGCTACCTCTGGCTCACCAGGAGATAAAAAGCATTCCTAGACTCTGCTATATTTCACACAAAGCCTGTTCAACGAGCTTGTGGCGCCCAGAACCCCTAATGGGGACCACCCGTGCCGCTTAGGTGATCAGAATAAACTTTTTACCAAATGCGGCTTCGAAACACGAGGATCCATATATATTTCATTAGCCCAATAAAGCACGCGGACTTCTACATATAATCAACACCTCATCCCACCAGGATTTGAACCCACGATCTTCTAACTGTGACGGGCGAATGCTACCTCTGGGCCACCAGGACAATAAAAGCAGTCCTAGATTCTGCTATATTTCACACAAAGCCTGTTCAACGAGCTTATGGCGCCGTGAACCTCTAATGGGGACCCCCCGTGCCGCTTAGGTGATCAGAGCAACGTTTTACCAAATGTGGCTTCGAAACCCGAGGATCCATATATATTTCATTAGACCATTAAAGCACGCGGACTTTTACATGTAATCAACACCTCACCCCACCAGGATTTGAACCAACGATCGTATAATTGTGACCGGGGAACGCTACCGCTGGGCCACCAGGACAATAAAAGCAGTCCTAGACTCTGCTATATTTCACACAAAGCCTGTTCAATGAGCTTATGGCGCCGTGAACCTCTAATGGGGACCACCCATGCCGTTTAGGTGATTAGAGCAACGTTTTACCAAATGCGGCTTCGAAACACGAGGATCCATATATATTTCATTAGCCCAATAAAGCACGCTCACTTCTTCATATAATCAACAACACACCCCACCAGGATTCGAACCCAAGATCTTCTAATTGTGACCGGGGAACGCTACCTCTGGGCCACCAGGACACTAAGAGCAGTCCTAGACTCTGCTATATTACACACAAAGCCTGTTCAACGAGCTTATGGCGCCATGAACCTCTAATGGGGACCACCCGTGCCGCTTAGGTGATCAGACCAACGTTTTACTAAATGCGGCTTCGAAACAAGAAGGATCCATATATATTTCATTAGCCCAATAAAGCACGCGGACTTCTACATTTAATCAACACCTCACCCCACCAGGGTTCAAACCCACGATCTTATAATTGTGACCGGGGTATGCTACCTCTGGGCCACCACGACAATAAAAGCAGTTCTAGACTCTACTATATTTCACACAAAGCCTGTTCAACGAGCTTATGGCGCTATGAACCACTATAGGGGACCACCCGTGCCGCTTAGGTGATCAGAGCAACGTTTTACCAAATGCGGCTTGGAAACACGAGGATCCATATATATTTCATTAGCCCAATAAATCACTCGGACTTCTACATATAATCAACACCTCACCCTACCAGGATTCAAACCAATGATATTATAATTGTGACCGGGGTATGCTACCTCTGGGCCACGAGGACAAGAAAAGCAGTCCTTGACTCTACTATATTTCACACAAAGCCTGTTCAACGACCTTATGGCGCCATGAACCTCTAATGGGGACCACCAGTGCCGCTTAGGTGATCAGAGCAACGTTTTACCAAATCCGGTTTCGAAACACGAGGATCCATATATATTTCATTAGCCCAATAAAGCACGTGGACTTTTACATATAATCAACACCTCACCCTACCAGGATTTGAACCCACGATCTTATAATTGTGACCAGAAAACGCTACCTCTGGGCCACTAGGACAATAAAAGCAGTCCTAGACTCTGCTATATTTCACACAAAGCCTGTTCAACGAGCTTATGGCGCCGTGAACCTCTAATGGGGCCCACCCGTGCCACTTAGGTGATCAGAGCAAAATTTTACCGAATGCGGACTTCTACATATAATCAACACCTCACCCCACCAGGATTCAAACCCACGATCTTATAATTGTGACCGGGGTATGCTACTTCTGGGCCACAAGGACAATAAAAGCAGTCCTAGACTCTACTATATTTCACACAAAGACTGTTGAACGACCTTATGGCGCCATGAACCTCTAATGGAGACCACCCGTGCCGCTTAGGTGATCAGAGCAACCTTTTACCAAATCCGGCTTGGAAACACGAGGATCCATATATATTTCATTAGCCCAATAAATCACTTGGAATTCTACATATAATCAACACCTCACCCTACCAGGATTCAAACCCACGATCTTATAATTGTGACCGGGATATGCTACCTCTGGGCCACCAGGACAATAAAAGCAGTCCTAGACTCTACTATATTTCACACAAAGCCTGTTCAACGACCTTATGGCGCCATGAACCTCTAATGGGGACCACCCGTGCCGCTTAGGTGATCAGGGCAACGTTTTACCAAATCTGGCTTCGAAACACGAGGATCCATATATATTTCATTAACCCATTAAAGCACGCGGACTTCTACATATAATCAACACCTCAACCCACTAGGATTTGAACCAACAATCTTATAATTGTGACCGGGGGATGCTACCTCTGGGCCACCAGGACAATAAAAGCAGTCCTAGACTCTGCTATATTTCACACAAAGCCTGTTCAACGAGCTTATGGCGCCGTGAACCTCTAATGGGGACCACCCGTGCCACTTAAGTGATCAGGGCAACGTTTTACCAAATCTGGCTTCGAAACACAAGGATCCATATATATTTCATTAACCCAATAAAGCACGCGGACTTCTACATATAATCAACACCTCACCCCACCAGGATTTGAACCCACAATCGTATAATTGTGACCAGGGGACGCTAACTCTGGGCCACCAGGACAATAAAAGCAGTCCTAGACTCTGCTATATTTCACACATAGCCTGTTCAACGAGCTTATGGCGCCGTGAAACTCTAATGGGGACCACCCGTGCTGCTTAGGTGATCAGACCAACATTTTACCAAATGCGGCTTCGAAAGAAGAAAGATCCATATATATTTCATTAGCCCAATAAAGCACGTGGACTTCTACATTTAATCAACACCTCATCCCACCAGGATTTGAACCCACGATCTTATAATTGTGACCGGGGAACGCTACCTCTGGGCCACCAGGACAATAAAAGCAGTCCTAGACTCTGCTATATTTCACACAAAGCCTGTTCAACGGGCTTATGGCACAGTGAACCTCTAATGGGGACCACCCGTGCAGCTTAGGTGATCAGAGCAACGTTTACCCAAATGCGGCTTCAAAACCCGAGGATCCATATATATTTCATTAGCCCAATAATGCACGCAGACTTCTACTTATAATCAACGCCTCACCCCACCAGGTTTGAACCCACGATCTTATAATTGTGGCGGGGGCCTTCATCTGGCCTGGGACACTAAGCATTCCTAGACTCTGCTTTATATTTCACACAAAAGCCTGTTCAACGAGCTTATGAAGTGCCGTGGTTATCTAATAGGGGACCCCCGTGCAGCAGGTGATCAGAGCATTTTACCAAATGTGGCTTCAGAAACCCGAGGATCCATATATATTTCATTAGACCATTAATGCACGCGGACTTCTACATATAATCAACACCTCACCCCACCAGGATTTGAACCAACAATCTTATAATTGTGACCGGGGGACGCTAACTCTGGGCCACCAGGACAATAAAAGCATTCCTAGACTCTGCTATATTTCACACATAGCCTGTTCAACGAGCTTATGGCGCCGTGAAACTCTAATGGGGACCGCCCGTGCTGCTTAGGTGATCAGACCAACATTTTACCAAATGCAGCTTCGAAACAAGAAGGATCCATATATATTTCATTAGCCCAATAAAGCACGTGGACTTCTACATTTAATCAGCACCTCACCCCACCAGGATTTGAACCCATGATCTTATAATTGTGACCGGGGAACGCTACCTCTGGGCCACCAGGACAATAAAAGCAGTCCTAGACTCTGCTATATTTCACACAAAACCTGTTCAACGAGCTTATGGCGCCGTGAACCTATGATGGGGACCACCCATGCCGCTTAGGTGATCGGAGCAACGTTTTACCAAATGCGGCTTCGAAGCACGAGGATCCATATATATTTCATTAGCCCAATAAAGCACTCGGACTTCTACATATAATCAACACCTCACCCCACCAGGATTCACACCCACGATCTTATAATTGTGACCGGGATATGCTACCTCTGGGCCACCAGGACAATAAAAGCAGTCCTAGACTCTACTATATTTCACACAAAGCCTGTTCAACGACCTTATGGCGCCATGAACCTCTAATGGGGACCACCCGTGCCCCTTAGGTGATCAGAGCAACGTTTTACCATATCCGGCTTGGAAACACGAGCATCCATATATATTTCATTAGCCCATTAAAGCACTTGGACTTCTACATATAATCAACACCTCACCCCACCAGGATTTGAACCCACGATCTTATAATTGTGACCGGGGAATGGTACCTCTGGGCCACTAAGACAATAAAAGCAGTCCTAGACTCTGCTATATTTCACACAAAGCCTGTTCAACGAGCATTTGGCGCCGTGAACCTCTAATGGGGACCTCCCGTGCCGCTTAGGTGATCAGAGCAACGTTTTACCAAATGCGGCTTCGAAACACGAGGATCCATATATATTTCATTAGCCCAATAAAGCACGTGGACTTCTACATATAATCAACACCTCACCCCACCGGGATTTGAACCCACGATCTTAAAATTGTGACCGGGGGACGCTACCTCTGGGCCACCAGAACAATAAAAGCAGTCCTACACTCTACTATATTTCACACAAAGCCTGTTCAACGAGATTATGGCGCAGTGAACCTCTAATAGGGACCACCTGTGCCGCGTAGGTGATCAGAGCAACGTTTTACCAAATCCGGCTTGGAAATACGAGGATCCATATATATTTCATAAGCCCAATGAAGCACGCGGACTTCTACATATAATCAACACCTCACCCCACCAGGATTTGAACCCACGATCTTATAAATGTGACCGGTAAACGCTACCTCTGGGCCACCAGTTTAATATAAGCAGTCCTAGACTCTGCTATATTTCACACAAGCCTGATCAACGAGCTTTTGGCGCCGTGAACCTCTAATGGGGACCACCCGTGCCGCTTAGGTGATCAGAGCAACGTTTTACCAAATGCGGCTTCGAAACACGAGGATCCATATCTATTTCATTAGCCCAATAAAGCACGTGGACTTCTACATATAATCAACACCTCACCCCACCAGGATTTGAACCCACGATCTTAAAATTGTGACCGGGGGACGCTACCTCTTGGCCACCAGAACAATAAAAGCAGTCCTACACTCTGCTATATTTCACACAAAGCCTGTTCAACTAGCTTATGGCGCCGTGAACCTCTAATGGGGACCACCCGTGCCGCTTAGGTGATCAGAGCAACGTTTTACCAAATGCGGCTTCGAAACATGAGGATTCATATATATTTCATTAGCCCAATAAAGCACGCGGACTTCTTCATATAATCAACACCTAACCCTACCAGGATTTGAACCCACGATCTTCTAATTGTGACGGGGGAACGCTACCTCTGGGCCACCAGGACAATAAAAGCAGTCCTAGACTCTGCTATATTTCACACAAAGCCTGTTCAACGAGATTATGGCGCCATGAACCTCTAATAGGGACCACCCGTGCCGCTTAGGTGATCAGAGCAACGTTTTACCAAATGCGGCTTCGAAACACGAGGATCCATATATATTTCATTAGCCCAGTAAAGCACGCGGACTTCTGCATATAATCAACACCTCACACCACCACTATTTGAACCCCAAATCTTATAATTGTGACCGGGGGACGCTACCTCTGGGCCACCAGGACAATAAAAGCAGTCCTAGACTCTGTTATATTTCACACAAAGCCTGTTCAACGAGCTTATGGCGCCGTGAACCTCTAATGGGGACCACCCATGCCGCTTAGGTGATCAGACCAACGTTTTACCAAATGCGGCTTCGAAACAAGAAGGATCCATATATATTTCATTGGCCCAATAAAGCACGCGGACTTCTACATATAATCAACACCTCACCCCACCAGGATTTGAACCCACGATCTTATAATTGTGACCGGGGAACGCTACCTCTGGGCCACCAGGACAATAAAAGCAGGCCTAGACTCTGCTATATATCACACAAAGCCTGTTCAACGAGCTTATGGCGCCGTGAACCTCTAATGGGGACCACCCATGCCGCTTAGGTGATCAGAGCAACGTTTTACCAAATGCGGCTTCGAAACACGAGGATCCATATATATTTCATTAGCCCAATAAAGCACGCGGACTTCTTCATATAATCAACACCTCACCACATCAGGATTCGAACCCACGATCTTCTAATTGTGACCGGGGAACGCTACCTCTGGGCCTTCAGGTCAATAAAAGCAGTCCTTGACTCTGCTATATTTCACACAAAGCCTGTTCAACGAGCTTATGGCGCCGTGGGACCACTATAGGGGACCACCCGTGCCGCTTAGGTGGAGAGAGCAACGTTTTACCAAATCTGGCTTGGAAACTCGAGGATCCATATATATTTCATTAGCCCAATAAAGCTCGCGGACTTCAACATATAATCGACACCTCACCCCACCAGGATTTGAATCCACGGTCTTATAATTGTGACCGGGGAACGGTAGCTCTGGGCCACCAGGACAATAGAAGCAGTCCTACACTCTGCTATATTTCACACAAATCCTGTTCAACGAGCTTATGGCGCCGTGAACCTCTAATAGGGACCACCCGTGCTGCTTAGGTGATCAGAGCAACGTTTTACCAAATGCGGCTTCGAAAAACGAGGATCCAAATATATTTCATTAGCCCAATAAAGCACTCGGACTTCTACATATAATCAACACCTCACCCCACCAGGATTTGAACCACCGATCGTATAAATGTGACCGGGGAACGCTACCTCTGGGCCACCAGTTCAATAAAAGCAGTCCTAGACTCTGCTATATTTCACACAAAGTCTGTTTAACTAGCTTATGGCGCCGTGAACCTCTAATGGGGACCACCAGTGCCGCTTAGGTTATCAGAGCAACGTTTTCTCAAATCCGGCTTCGAAACACGAGGATCCATATATATTTCATTAGCCCAATAAAGCACGCGGACTTCTACATATAATCAACACCTCACCCCAGCAGGATTTGAACCCACGATCTTTTAATTGTGACCGGGGAATGCTACCTCTGGGCCACTAGGACAATAAAAGCAGTCCTAGACTCTGCTATATTTCACACAAAGCCTGTTCAACGAGCTTATGGCGCCGTGGGACCACTATAGGGGACCACCTGTGCCGCTTAGGTGGAGAGAGCAACGTTTTACCAAATCTGGCGTGGAAACTCGAGTATCCATATAAATTTCATTAGCCCAATAAAGCACACGGACTTCTACATATAATCGACACCTCACCCCACCAGGATTTGAACCCACGGTCTTATAATTGTGTCCGGGGAATGCTACCTCTGGGCCACCAGGACAATAAAAGCAGTCCTAGACTCTGCTATATTTCACACAAATCCTGTTCAACGAGCTTATGGCGCCGTGAACCTCTAATAGGGACCACCCGTGCCGCTTAGGTGATCAGAGCAACGTTTTACCAAATGCGGCTTCGAAACACGAGGATCCATATATATTTCATTAGCCCAATAAAGCACGTGGACTTCTTTATATAATCAACACCTCACCCCACCAGGATTCGAACCCACGATCTTATAATTGTGACTGGGGAACGCTACCTCTGAGCCACCAGGACACTATAAGCAATCCTAGACTCTGTTATATTTCACACAAAACCTGTTCAACGAGCTTATGGCGCCGTGGGACCACTATAGGAGACCAACCGTGCCGCATAAGTGGAGAGAGCAACGTTTTACCAAATCTGGCTTGGAAACTCGAGGATCCATATATATTTCATAAGCCCAATAAAGCACGCGGACTTCTACATATAATAAACACCTCACCCCACCAGGATTTGAACCCACGATCTTCTAATTGTGACGGGGGAACGCTACCTCTGGGCCACCAGGACAATAAAAGCAGTCCTAGACTCTGCTATATTTCACACAAAGCCTGTTCAATGACCTTATGGCGCTATGAACCTGAAATGGGGACCACCCGTGCCCCTTAGGTGATCAGAGCAATGTTTTACCATATCCGGCTTGGAAACACGAGCATCCATATATATTTCATTAGCCCATTAAAGCACTCGGACTTCTACATATAATCAACACCTCACCCCACCAGGATTTGAACCCACGATCTTATAATTGTGACCGGGGAATGCTACGTCTGGGCCACTAAGACATTAAAAGCAGTCCTAGACTCTGCTATATTTCACACAAAGCCTGTTCAACGAGCTTTTGGCGCCGTGAACCTCTAATGGGGACCACCCGTGCCGCTTAGGTGATCAGAGCAACGTTTTCCCATATGCGGCTTCGAAACACGAGGATCCATATATATTTCATTAGCCCAATAAAGCACGTGGACTTCTACATATAATCAACACCTCACCCCACCAGAATTTGAACCCACGATCTTAAAATTGTGACCGGGGGACGCTACCTCTGGGCCACCAGAACAATAAAAGCAGTCCAACACTCTGCTATATTTCACACAAAGCCTGTTCAATGAGATTATGGCGCCGTGAACCTCTAATGGGGACCACCCGTGCCGCTTAGGTGATCAGAGCATCGTTTTACCAAATGCGGCTTCGAAACACGAGGATCCATATATATTTCATTAGCCCAGTAAAGCAGGCGGACTTCTACATATAATCAACACCTCACCCCACCAGGATTTGAACCCCAAATCTTATAATTGTGGCCGGGGGACGCTACCTCTGGGCCACCAGGACAATAAAATCAGTCCTAGACTCTGCTATATTTCACACAAAGCCTGTTCAACGAGCTTATGGCGCCGTGAACCTCTAATGGGGACCACCCGTGCCGCTTTGGTGATCGGACCAACGTTTTTACAAATCTTGTGAAAACAAGAAGGATCATATATCTTCATTAGCCTTAAAACAGCAACTGCAGCGGACTTCTACATATAATCAACCTCACCTCAGGATTTGAACCCACGATCTTATAATTGTGACCGAGAACGCTTACCTCTTAGCCTGGGACAATAAAAATCAGTCTAGACTCTGCTATATTTCACACAAAGCCTGTTCAACGAGCTCATGGCGCCGTGAACCTCTAATGGGGACCACCCATGCCGCTTAGGTGATCAGAGCAACGTTTTACCAAATGCGGCTTCGAAACACGAGAATCCATATATATTTCATTAGCCCAATAAAGCACGCGGACTTCTTCATATAATCAATACCTCACCACACCAGGATTCCAACCCACGATCATCTAATTGTGACCGGGGAACGCTACCTCTGGGCCACCAGGACAATAAAAGCAGTCCTAGACTCTGCTATATTTCACACAAAGCCTGTTCAACGAGCTTATGGCGCCGTGGGACCACTATAGGGGACCCACCCATGCCGCTTGAGTGGAGAAAACCTTTTTACCGTCTGGCAGGCTTCGAGGATCCGCCTTATATTTCATTAGCCCAATAAAGCAGGACTTCTACATATAATCGTACCTCCTTACAGGATTTGAACCCACGATCTTATAATTGTGACCGGGATATGCTACCTCTGGGCCACCAAGAAAATACAAGAAGTCCTAGACTCTACTATATTTCACACAAAGCCTGTTCAATGACCTTATGGCGCTATGAACCTGTAATGGGGACCACCCGTGCCCCTTAGGTGATCAGAGCAATGTTTTTCCATATCCGGCTTGGAAACACGAGCATCCATATATATTTCATTAGCCCATTAAAGCACTCGGACTTCTACATATAATCAACACCTCACCCCACCAGGATTTGAACCCACGATCTTATAATTGTGACCGGGGACTGCTACCTCTGGGCCACTAAGACAATAAAAGCAGTCCTAGACTCTGCTATATTTCACACAAAGCCTGTTCAACGAGCTTTTGGCGCCTTGAACCTCTAATGGGGACCACCCGTGCCGCTTAGGTGATCAGAGCAACGTTTTCCCAAATGCGGCTTCGAAACACGAGGATCCATATATATTTCATTAGCCCAATAAAGCACGTGGACTTCTACATATAATCAACACCTCACCCCACCAGAATTTGAACCCACGATCTTAAAATTGTGACCGGGGGACGCTACCTCTGGGCCACCAGAACAATAAAAGCAGTCCAACACTCTGCTATATTTCACACAAAGCCTGTTCAATGAGATTATGGCGCCGTGAACCTCTA
>NW_024726361.1:0-8985 GCF_018991925.1 Homarus americanus
AAAGTCCCCTCATCGAGTATAACAAAGTCTCGTGATCGAGTATAACAAAGTCCCCTAATCGAGTATAACAAAGGCCCCTAATCAAGTATAACAAAGTCCCCTGATCGAGTATACCAAAGCCCCGGATCGAGCATAACAAAGGCCCCTGGTCGAGCATAAAAGTCCCTGGTCGAGTATAACAAAGTCCTCTATGTCAACGGAAACAAAGTCCCCTGATCGAGTATAACAACGACCTCTGATCGAGTATAACAAAGTCCCCTGATCGAGTATAACAAAAGCCACCAGATCGAGTATAACAAAGTCCCCTGATCGAGTAAAAAAAAGTCCCCTGATCGAGGATAACAAAGTCAACTGATCGAGCATAACAAAGGCACCCGGGTCGAGTATAACAAAGTCCCCTGGTCGAGTATAACAAAGTCCCCTGATCGAGTATAACAAAGTGTCCTGGTCGAGTATAACAAAGTCCCCAGATCAAGTATAACAAAGTCCCCTGATCGAGCATAACAAAGGCACCCTGGTCGAGTATAACAAAGCCCCCTGATCGAGTATGACGAAGTCCCATGAATGAATATAACAAAGTCACCTGATCGAGTATAACAAAGTCCCCTGAATGAGTATAACAAAGGCCCCCGATCGAGTATAACAAAGGCACCTGACCGAGTATAACAAAGTCCCCTGGTCGAGTATAACAAAGTCCCCTGATCGAGTAAAACAAAGTCCCGTGGTCGAGTATAACAAAGTCCCCTGATTGAGTATAACAAAGTCTTCTGATCGAGTATAACAAAGTCCCCTGAATGACTATAACAAAGTCCCATGATCGAGTATAACAAAGCCCCCTCATCGAGTATAACAAAGTCCCCTGATCGAATATAACAAAGTCCCCTGCTCGAGTAAAACAAAGTACCCTGATTGAGTATAACAAAGTCCCTGGATCGAATATAACAAAGCCCCCTGCTCGAGTAAAACAAAGTCCCCTGATTGAGTATAACAAAGTCCTCTGAACAAGTATAACAAAGTCACCTGATCGAGTATACCAAAGTCCCTTGATCGAGTATAACAAAGGCCCCTCATTGAGTATAACAAAGACCCAGAACGAGTACAACAAAATCCCCTGATCGAGTATAACAAAGTCCCCTAATCGAGTATAACAAAGAACCGGATCGAGCATAACAAAGGCCCCTGGTCGAGCTTAACAAAGTCCCCTGGTTGAGTATAACAAAGTTCCCTGATCGAGAGAAACAAAGTCCCCTGTTCGAGAAAAACAAAGTCCCCTGATTGAGTATAACAAAGTTCTCTGATCGAGTAAAGCAAAGTCCCATGGTCGAGTAAAACAAAGTCCCCTCATCGAGTAAAAAACAAGAGTCCGTGATCGAGTATAAGCAAAAGTCCGCTAAACAGAGTATAACAAGGCCCTGATCGAGTATAACAACAAAAGTCCCTTGATCGAGTATAACAAAAGCCCCGGATCCGAGGCATAACAAGGCCCTGGTCGACATAACCAAAGTCCCCTGGTCCAGGTATAACAAAAGGTCCCCATGTCAACGGAAACAAAGTCCCTGATCGAGTATAACAAAGTCCCCTGATCGAGAGTATAACAAAGTCCCTGATCGAGTATAACAAAGTCCCTTATCGAGGCTATAACAAAAAGGCTCTGGTCGAGCATAAACAAAAGTCCCCTGGTCGAGTATAACAAAGTCTCCTGATCGAGTAAAACAAAGTCCCCTGGTTGAGTATAACAAAGTCCCCTGATCGAGTATAACAAAGCCCCCTGATAGAGAAAAATAAAGTCCCCTGATTCAGTATAACAAAGTCCCTTGATCAAGTATAACAAAGTCCCCTGATCGAGCATAGCAAAGGCACCCTGGTCGAGTATAACAAAGCCCCCTGATCGAGTATGACAAAGTCCCATGAACGAATATAACAAAGTCACCTGATCGAGTATAACAAAGTCCCCTGAATGCGTATAACAAAGGTCCTTGATCGAGTATAACAAAGGCACCTGACCGAGTATAACAAAGTCCCCTGGTCGAGTATAACAAAGTCCCTTGATTGAGTATAAGAAAGTTCTCTGATCGAGTATAACAAAGTCCCCTGGTCGAGCATAACAAAGGCTCCAGGTCGAGTATAAAAACGTCCCCTGATCGAGCATAACAAAGGCACCCTGGTCGAGTATAACAAACTCCCCTGGTCGAGTATAACAAAGTCCCTTGATCGAGTATAACGAAGGCCCCTGATCGAGTATAACAAAGTCACTTGATCGAGTATAACAAAGCCCTCTTGATCGAGTATAACAAAGACCCCTGATCAAATATAAAAAGTCCCCTGATTCAGTATAACAAAGCCCCTCATCGAGTATAACAAATTCCCATGATCGAGCATAACAAAGGCACCCTGGTAGAGTATAACAAAGTCCCCTGGTCGAGTATAACAAAGTCCCCTGATCGAGTATAAAAAAGACCTCTGATCGAGTGTAACAAAGTCCTCTGATCGAGTATAATAAAGTCGCCTGATCGAGTAAAACAAAGTCACCTGGTCAAGTATAACAAAGGCCCCTAATCGAGTATAACAAAGACCTCTCATTGAGTATAACAAAGCCCCCTGAGCGAATAAAAAAAAGGCCCCTCGTCGAGCATAAGAAAGTCCCCTGGTCGAGTATACCAAAGTCCCGTGATCGAGTAAAACAAAGTCCGAAGGCGAGTACAACAAAGTCCCCTGATCGAGAGAAACAAAGTCACCTGATCGAGTAAAACAAAGTCCCCTAGTCAAGTATAACAAAGGCCCTTTATCGAGTATAACAAAGACCTCTGATTGAGAATAACAAAGTCCCCTGAGCGAATAAAAAAAGGCCCCTGGTCGAGCATAACAAAGTCCCCTGGTCGAGTATACCAAAGTCCCCTAATCGAGTAAAACAAAGTCCCCTGGTCGAGTATAACAAAGTCCCCTGATCGAGAGAAACAAAGTCCCCTGGTCGAGTATAACAAAGTCCCCTGATCGAGAGTAAAACAAGTCCTGGTCGGTATAACAAAGTCTGATTAGTATAACAAAGTCTTCTGATCGAGTATAACAAAGTCCCTGGTCGAGTATAACAAAGTCACCCCTGGACGGCTTCTCAACAAGAATCCCATGATCGAGTATAAACAAAAGCCCCCTCATCGAGTATAACAAAGTCCCCTGATCCGAATATAACAAAGCCCCCTGCTCGAGTAAAACAAAGTACGCCCTAATTGAGTATAACAAAGATCCCTGGATCGGAATATAACAAAACCCCCTGCTAACAAAAAGGTAAAACAAAGTCCCCTGATTGAGTATAACAAAAGTCCTCCTGAACAAGTATAACAAAATGCCTGATCAGGTATACCAAAGTCCCACATGGTGAGAGTATAACAAAAGGCCCCTCGTGTAGTATAACAAAAATTTAGAACAGAGTACAACAAAATCCCCTGATCAAAAGAGTATAACAAAAAGAGTCCCCCTAATCCCGAGTATAACAAGAACCGGATCGAGAGCATAAGGCCCCTGGTCCAGGCTTAACAAAGTCCCCTGGTTGAGTATAACAAAGTTCCTGGTCAGATGAAACAAAAGTCCTGGTCGAGAAAAACAAAGTCCCCTGATTGAGTATAACAAAGTTCTCTGATCGATTAAAAGCAAAGTCCCCTGGTCGAGCATAACAAAAGGCCCCAGGTCAGTATAAAAAGTCCCCTGATCGAGCATAACAAAGGCACCTGGGTCGAGTATAACCAAAGTCCCCTGGTTGAGTATAACAAAGTCACCTGATCGAGAGTACCAACAAAGGCCCGTGATCGAGGTATAACAAAGTCACCCTGATCGAGTATAACAAAATTTATATGATCGAGTATAACAAAGACCCCTGATCAAATATAAAAAGTCCCCTGATTCAGTATAACAAAGTCACCTCATCGAGTATAACAAATTCCCATGATCGAGCATAACAAAGGCACCTTGGTAGAGTATAACAAAGTCCCCTGGTCGTGTATAACAAATTCCCCTGATCGAGAGAAACAAAGTCCCCTGGTCGAGTATAACAAAGTCCCCTGATCGAGTATAACAAAGCCCTTTCATCGAGAAAAACAAAGTCCTCTGATTGAGTATAACAAAGGCCCCTGATCGAGTATAACAAAGTCCCCTGATCGAGTATAACAAATCCCCGGATCGAGCATAACAAAGGCCCCTGGTCGAGCATAACAAAGTCCCCTGGTCGAGTATAACAAAGTCCCCTGATCGAGAGACACAAAGTCCCCTGGTTGCATATAACAAAGTCATCTGATCGATTATAACAAAGTCCCCTTGTCGAGCATAAAAAAGGCCCCAGGTCGAGTATAAAAAGTCCCCTGATCGAGCATAACAAAGGCACCCTGGTCTAGTTAACAAAGTCCCCTGGTCGAGTATAACAAAGTCCCCTGATCGAGTATAACAAAGGCCCCTGATCGAGTATAACAAAGTCACCTGATCGAGTATAACAAAGCCCCCTTGATCGAGTATAACAAAGACCTCTGATCGAGTATAACAAAGCCCCCTTGATCGAGTATAACAAAGTCCCCTCATCGAGTATAACAAATTCCCATGATCGAGCATATCAAAGGCACCCTGGTCGAGCATAACAAAGTCCCCTGGTCGAGTATAACAAAGTCCCCTGATCGAGTATAACAAAGACCTCTGATCGAGTATAACAAAGTCCCCTGATCGAGTATAACAAAGCCCCCAGATCGAGTATAACAAAGTACCCTGATCGAGTATAAGAAAGTCCTTTGATCGAGTGTAACAAAGTCCCCTGATCGAGTATAATAAAGTCCCCTGATGGAGTAAAACAAAGTTCCCTGGTCAAGTATAACAAAGGCCCCTAATCGAGTATAACAAAGACCTCTCATTGAGTATAACAAAATCCCCTGAGCGAATAAAAAAAAGGCCCCTCGTCAAGCATAAGAAAGTCCCCTGGTCGAGTATACCAAAGTCCCCTGATCGAGTAAAACAAAGTCCGAAGGCGAGTATAACAAAGTCCCCTGATCGAGAGAAACAAAGTCACCTGCTCGAGTAAAACAAAGTCCCCAAGTCAAGTATAACAAAGGCCCCTAATCGAGTATAACAAAGTCCTCTCATTGAGTATAACAAAGTCCCCTGAGCGAATAAAAAAAAGGCCCCTGGTCGAGCATAACAAAGTCCCCTGGTCGAGTATACCAAAGTCCCCTAATCGAGTAAAACAAAGTCCCCTGGTCGAGTATAACAAAGTCCCCTGATCGAGTATAACAAAGGCCCCTAATCGAGTATAACAAAGCCCCCTCATCGAGAAAAACAAAGTCCCCTGATCGAGTATAACAAAGTACTCTGATCGAGTAAAACAAAGTCCCCTGGTCGAGTAAAACAAAGTCCCCTGATCGAGTATAACAAAGTCCCCTGATCGAGTATAACAAAGTCCCCTGATCGAGTATAACAAAGGCCCCTGATCGAGTATATCAAAGTCCCCTGATCGAGTATAACAAAGCCCCGGATTGAGCATAACAAAGGCCCCTGGTCAAGCATAACAAAGTCCCCTGGTCGAGTATAACAAAGTCCCCTAATCGAGAGAAACAAAGTCCCCTGGTTGCATATAACAAAGTCCTCTGATCGAGTATAACAAAGTTCCTTGATCGAGTATAACAAAGTCCCCTGATCGAGTATAACAAAAAGGCTCCTGGTCGAGCATAACTAAGTCCCCTGGTCGAGTTTAACAAAGTCTCCTGATCGAGTAAACAAAGTCCCCTGGTCGAGTATAACAAAGTCCAATGATCGAGTATAACAAAGTCCCCTGATCGAGTATAACAAAGCCCCCTTGATCGAGTATAACAAAGCCCCCTCATCATATATAAAAAGTCCCCAGATTGAGTATAACAAAGTCCCCTCATCGAGTATAACAAATTCCCATGATCGAGAATAACAAAGGCACCCTGGTCGAGTATAACAAAGTCCCCTGGTCGAGTATAACCAAAGTCCCTGATCGAAGGTATAACAACGACCTCTGATCGAGTATAACAAGTCCCTGATCAGAGTATAACAAAAGCCCTGATCGGTATAACAAAGTCCCTGATCGAGTAAAACAAAGTCCCTGATCCGAGATAACAAAGTCAACTGATCAAAGAGCATAACAAAGGCACCGGGTCGAGTATAACAAAGTCCCCTGGTCGAGTATAACAAAGTCCCTGATCGAGTATAACAAAGTGTCCTGGTCAGTATAACAAAAGTCCCCTGATCGGTATAACAAAGTCCCCTGATCGAGTATAACAACGACCTCTGATCGAGTATAACAAAGTCCCCTGATCGAGTATAACAAAAGCCACCAGATCGAGTATAACAAAGTCCCCTGATCGAGTAAAAAAAAGTCCCCTGATCGAGGATAACAAAGTCAACTGATCGAGCATAACAAAGGCACCCGGGTCGAGTATAACAAAGTCCCCTGGTCGAGTATAACAAAGTCCCCTGATCGAGTAAAACAAAGTCCCCTGGTCGAGTATAACAAAGTCCCCTGATCGCGTATAACAAAGCCCCGGATCGAGCATAACAAAGGCCCCTAATAGAGAAAAACAAAGTCCCCTGATTGAGTATAACAAAGACGCCAGATGAATATATATAGTCACCTGATCCGAGTATATAAAAAGTTCCCTGAATGAGTATAACAAAGGCTACGATCAGTATAACAAAGGCACCCTGACCGAGTATAACAAAAGTCCCCTGGTCGAGTATAACAAAGTCCCCTGATCGAGTAAAACAAAGTCCCCTGGTCGAGTATAACAAAGTCCCCTGATTGAGTATAACAAAGTCTTCTGATCGAGTATAACAAAGTCCCCTGGTCGAGTATAACAAAGTCCCCTGGACGACTATAACAAAGTCCCATGATCGAGTATAACAAAGCCCCCTCATCGAGTATAAAAAAGTCCCCTAATCGAATATAACAAAGCCCCCTGCTCGAATAAAACAAAGTACCCTGATTGAGTATAACAAAGTCCCTGGATCGAATATAACAAAGCCCCCTGCACGAGTAAAACAAAGTCCCCTGATTGAGTATAACAAAGTCCTCTGAACAAGTATAACAAAGTCACCTGATCGAGTATACCAAAGTCCCTTGATCGAGTATAACAAAGGCCCCTCATTGAGTATAACAAAGACCCAGAACGAGTACAACAAAATCCCCTGATCGAGTATAACAAAGTCCCCTAATCGAGTATAACAAAGAACCGGATCGAGCATAACAAAGGCCCCTGGTCGAGCTTAACAAAGTCCCCTAGTTGAGTATAACAAAGTTCCCTGATCGAGAGAAACAAAGTCCCCTGGTCGAGAAAAACAAAGTCCCCTGATTGAGTATAACAAAGTTCTCTGATCGAGTAAAGCAAAGTCCCATGGTCGAGTAAAACAAAGTCCCCTCATCGAGTATAACAAAGTCCCGTGATCGAGTATAACAAAGTCCGCTAAACGAGTATAACAAAGGCCCCTGATCGAGTATAACAAAGTCCCCTGATCGAGTATAACAAAGCCCCGGATCGAGCATAACAAAGGCCCCTGGTCGAGCATAACAAAGTCCCCTGGTCGAGTATAACAAAGTCCCCATGTCAACGGAAACAAAGTCCCCTGGTCAGGTATAACCGAGTCCCTGATCCGAGTATAACAAAGGTCCCTGATCGGGTATAATGAAGTCACTTATCAGGTATAACAAAAATCCTGGTCGAGGCATAACAAAGAGTCCCTGGTCGAGTATAACAAAGTCTCCTGATCGAGTAAAACAAAGTCCCCTGGTTGAGTATAACAAAGTCCCCTGATCGAGTATAACAAAGCCCCCTGATAGAGAAAAATAAAGTCCCCTGATTGAGTATAACAAAGTCAATTGATCGAGTATAACAAAGTCCCCTGATCGAGCATAGCAAAGTCACCCTAGTCGAGTATAACAAAGCCCCCTGATCGAGTATGACAAAGTCCCATGAACGAATATAACAAAGTCACCTGATCGTGTATAACAAAGTCCCCTGAATGAGTATAACAAAGGTCCTCGATCGAGTATAACAAAGGCACCTGACCGAGTATAACAAAGTCCCCTGGTCGAGTATAACCAAGTCCCCTGATTGAGTATAAGAAAGTTCTCTGATCGAGTATAACAAAGTCCCCTGGTCGAGCATAACAAAGGCCCCAGGTCGAGTATAAAAACGTCCCCTCATCGAGCATAACAAAGGCACCCTGGTCGAGTATAACAAGTTCCTGGTAAGAGTATAACAAGTCCCTGATCGGAAGTATAACGAAAGGCCCCTGATCGGAAGTATAAACAGATCACCTGATCGAGTATAAAGCCCCTTGATCGAAACAACAAAGACCCTGATCAAATATAAAAATTTCGATTCAGTATAACAAAGTCCCCTCATCGAGTATAACAAATTCCCATGATCGAGCATAACAAAGGCACCCTGGTAGAGTATAACAAAGTCCCTTGGTCGAGTATAACAAAGTCCCCTGATCGAGTATAAAGAAGACCTCTGATCGAGTATAACAAAGTCCCCTGATCGAGTATAACAAAGCCCCCTGATCGAGTATAACAAAGTACCCTGATCGAGTATAAGAAAGTCCCCTGATCGAGTGTAACAAAGTCCCCTGATCGAGTATAATAAAGTCGCCTGATCGAGTAAAACAAAGTCACCTGCTCAAGTATAACAAAGGCCCCTAATCGAGTATAACAAAGACCTCTCATTGAGTATAACAAAGCCCCCTGAGCGAATAAAAAAAAGGCCCCTCGTCGAGCATAAGAAAGTCCCCTGGTCGAGTATACCAAAGTCCCGTGATCGAGTAAAACAAAGTCCGAAGGCGAGTACAACAAAGTCCCCTGATCGAGAGAAACAAAAGTCACCTGATCAGAGTAAAACAAAGTCCCTAGTCCAAGTATAAGCAAAGGCCCTAATCAAGTATAACAAAGACCTCTGAGTTGAGAATAACAAAGTCCCTGAGCGAATAAAAAAA
>NW_024726362.1:0-75000 GCF_018991925.1 Homarus americanus
AAAAGTCGATAATCAACTTTCCCGAAAAGTAGATAGATTTTCTACTTTTCGGGAATGTAGATAACCAACTTTCCCGGAAAGTAGATATTTCCCAGTTTTTATGATACAAATTTCCCGTTTTCTATGATAATTTACTTCGCAAAATTACGTAATATTTCCCCGAAAATTCGAAAATCTACTTCCCCGAAAAGTCGATAATCTACTTTCCCGAAAATTAGAAAAGCTATCTACTTTTCGGGAAAGTAGATAACCAACTTTCCCGGAAAGTAGATATTTCCCATTTTTTATGATACAAATTTCCCGTTTTCTATGATAATCTACTTCGCAAAATTAGGTAATATTTCCCCCAAAATTCGAAAATCTACTTCCCCCAAAATTCGAAAATCTACTTTCCCGAAAAGTAGAAAATCTATCTACTTTTCGGGAAAGTAAATAACCAACTTTTCCGGAAAGTAGATATTTCCTTTTTTTATGATACAAATTTCCCGTTTTTTATGATAATCTACTTCGCAAAATTAGGTAATATTTCCCCCAAAATTCGAAAATCTACTTCCCCGAAAAGTCGATAATCTACTTTCCCGAAAAGTAGAAAAGCTATCTACTTTTCGGGAAAGTAGATAACCAACTTTCTCGAAAAGTAGATATTTCCCATTTTTTATGATACAAATTTCCCGTTTTCTATGATAATCTACTTCGCTAAATTAGGTAATATTTCCCCCCAAAATTCGAAAATCTACTTTCCCGAAAAGTAGAAAATCTATCTACTTTTCGGGAAAGTAAATAACCAACTTTCCCGGAAAGTAGATATTTCCCCTTTTTTATGATACAAATTTTCCGTTTTCTATGATAATCTACTTCGCAAAATTAGGTAATATTTCGCCCAAAATTCGAAAATCTACTTCCCCGAAAAGTCGATAATCTATTTTACCGAAAAGTAGAAAATCTATCTACTTTTCGGGAAAGTAGATAACCAACTTTCCCGGATATTAGATATTTCCCATTTAATATGATACAAATTTCCCGTTTTCTATGATAATCTACTTCGCAAAATTAGGTAATATTTCCCCCAAATTCGAAAATCTACTTCCCGAAAAGTAGAAAATCTATCTACTTTTCGGGAAGTAGATAACCAAATTTCCCGGAAAGTAGATATTTCCCATTTTTTATGATACAAATTTCCCGTTTTCTATGATAATCTACTTCGCAAAATTAGGTAATATTTTCCCCAAAATTCGAAAATCTACTTCCCCGAAAAGTCGATAATCTACTTTCCCGAAAAGTAGAAAATCTATCTACTTCTCGGGAAAGTAGATAACCAACTTTCCCGGAAAGTAGATATTTCCCGTTTTTTATGATACAAATTTCCCGTTTTCTACGATAATCTACTTCGCAAAATTAGGTAATATTTCCCCCAAAATTCGAAAATCTACTTTCCCGAAAAGTAGAAAATCTATCTACTTTTCGGGAAAGTAAATAACCAACTTTCCCGGAAAGTAGATATTTCCTTTTTTTATGATACAAATTTCCCGTTTTTTATGATAATCTACTTCGCAAAATTAGGTAATATTTCCCCCAAAATTCGAAAATCTACTTCCCCGAAAAGTCGATAATCTACTTTCCCGAAAAGTAGAAAAGCTATCTACTTTTCGGGAAAGTAGATAACCAACTTTCCCGGAAAGTAGATATTTCCCATTTTTTATGATACAAATTTCCCGTTTTCTATGATAATCTACTTCGCTAAATTAGGTAATATTTCCCCCAAAATTCGAAAATCTACTTTCCCGAAAAGTAGAAAATCTATCTACTTTTCGGGAAAGTAAATAACCAACTTTCCCGGAAAGTAGATATTTCCCCTTTTTTATGATACAAATTTCCCGTTTTCTATGATAATCTACTTCGCAAAATTAGGTAATATTTCCCCCAAAATTCGAAAACCTACTTCCCCGAAAAGTCGATAATCAACTTTCCCGAAAAGTAGATAGATTTTCTACTTTTCGGGAATGTAGATAACCAACTTTCCCGGAAAGTAGATATTTCCCAGTTTTTATGATACAAATTTCCCGTTTTCTATGATAATTTACTTCGCAAAATTACGTAATATTTCCCCGAAAATTCGAAAATCTACTTCCCCGAAAAGTCGATAATCTACTTTCCCGAAAATTAGAAAAGCTATCTACTTTTCGGGAAAGTAGATAACCAACTTTCCCGGAAAGTAGATATTTCCCATTTTTTATGATATAAATTTCCCGTTTTCTATGATAATCTACTTTGCAAAATTAGGTAATATTTCCCACAAAATTATGAAAATCTACTTCCCCAAAAAGTGCGTAATCTACTTTCACGAAAAGTAGAAAATCTATCTACTTTTCGGGAAAGTAGATAACCAACTTTCCCGGAAAATAGATATTTCCCATTTTTAATGATACAAATTTCCCGTTTTCTATGATAATCTACTTCGCAAATTAGGTAATATTTCCCCCAAAATTCGAAAATCTATTCCCCCGAAAAATCGATAATCTACTTTCCCGAAAAGTAGAAAATCTATCTACTTTTTGGGAAAGTAGATAACCAACTTTCCCGGAAAGTAGATATTTCCCATTTTTTATGATACAAATTTCCCGTTCTCTATGATAATCTATTTCGCAACATAATATTTCACCTGAAAAATTCCAATTCGAAAGTCGATATCTACTTTCCGAAAGTGCAGAAAATTCATCTACTTTTCGGGAAAGTAGATAACCAACTTTCCCGGAAAGTAGATATTTCCCATTTTTTATGATACAAATTTCCCGTTTTCTATGATAATCTACTTCGCAAAATTAGGTAATATTTCCCCCAAATTTCGGAAATCTACTTCCCCGAAAAGTCGATAATCTACTTTCCCGAAAAGTAGAAAATCTATCTACTTTTCGGGAAAGTAGATAACCAACTTTCCCGGAAAGTAGATATTTCCCGTTTTTTATGATACAAATTTCCCGTTTTCTAATAAGTACTCCTGAATGTGCTGCTTAAGGAACTGTTAACCAAAATTTGATATCTTGATTATAACTTGTTCAATTGATACAAATTTCCCGTTTTCTATGATAATCTACTACTGAAAATTAGGTAATATTTCCCAAAACGTCGATAGTCTACTTCCCCGAAAAGTCGATAATCTATTTTTTGGGAAAGTAGATAATCAACTTTCCCAGAAAGTAGACATTTCCCATTTTCTGTGATACAAATTTCCCGTTTTCTATGATAATGTACTTCTGAAAATTAGGTAATATTGCTCAAAAAGTCGATAATCTACTTCCACGAAAAGTCGATAATCTACTTTCTCAAAAAGTAGATAATCTACTTTTCAGGAAAGTAGATAACCAACTTTCCCGGAAAGTAGATTATTTCCCATTTTCTATGATACAAATTTCCCGTTTTCTATGATAAGTAGAAAACCAACTTTCCCAGAAAGTAGATATTTCCCATTTTCGGTGATACAAATTTCTCGTTTTCTATGCTAATCTACTTCTGAAAATTAGGTAATATTTCTCAAAAAGTCGATAATCTACTTCCCCGAAAATTCGATAATCTACTTTCCCGAAAAGTAGATAATCTATTTTTCGGGAAAGTAGATAACCAACTTTCCCGGAAAGTAGATTATTTCCCACTTTCTATGATACAAATTTCCCGTTTTCTATGATAAGTAGATAACCAACTTTCCCAGAAAGTAGATATTTCCCATTTTCTGTGATACAAATTCCCCGTTTTCTTTGATAATTTACTTCTGAAAGTTAGGTAATATTTCTCAAAAAATCGATAAAATACTTCCCCAAAAAGTCGATAATCTACTTTCCCGAAAAGTAGATAATCTACTTTTCGGGAAAGTAGATAACCAACTTTCCCGGAAAGTAGATTATTTCCCATTTTCTATGATACAAATTTCCCGTTTTCTAAGATAAATAGAAAACCAACTTTCCCAGAAAGTAGATATTTCCCATTTTCTGTGATACATCATCAGGTCCCTCATAACACCATCTGTGAGGGAGTTACTACACCACGTGTTTGCTGTTCAACACCTACATTAATCTGTATGTTCACTGTATGTTCCTTTACCTTTCTCTAATGAAGGCTTTTGTTAAACCACCAATGTATGTAATAAGTCATTTATATCCAATGTATATTTTCAGCCTTCGGGCTGCAGAACTTTTTCAGTAAACCGTTAATTATTATTATTATTATTATTATTATTATATACCCATAGTTGGCTAGTAATTAGCATTGAAAAAATCATTAGCATTGAAAAAGTCCTAAAAATACTCCAAGCCTCATTAAGGCCACTAATTACCCTCCCAGAAAGTAAATATTTCCCATTTTCTGTGATACAAATTTACCGTTTTCTATGATAATCTACTTCTGAAAATTAGGTAATATTTCTCATAAAGTCGATAATCTACTTCCCAAAAAGTAGATAATCTACTTTCCCGCAAAGTAAATAACCAACTTTCCCGGAAAGTAGATTATTTCCCATTTTCTATGATACAAATTTCCCGTTTTCTATGATAAGTAAATAACCAGAAGATGGTAGGGTTTTCCCCAAGAATAGGATAGGATTCTGCCCAAAATACTGTAGGATTCTGCCCCAGGGGACGGTGGAATTCTGTCCCCAAAGACGGTAAGATTCTCCCCCAGAAAAGGGTCGGATTCTGCCCACAATACGGTAGGATTCCGCTCCAGAATACTGTAGGAATCAGCCCCAGAATACGGCAGGATTCTGCGCCAGAATAGGGTAGGATTCCTCCCCCAGAATAGGGTAGGACTCCGCCCAAAATACGGTAGGATTCTACCCCAGGAGACAGGAGGATTCCGCCTCAGAATAAGGTAGGATTCCGTCCAAGAATAGGATAAGATTCCGCCTCAGAATAAGGTAGGATTCTGTCCCAGAATACGGCAGGATCCCGCATCAGAAGATGGTGGGGATCTGCCCCAGAATAGGGTTGGATTCTGCCCAGGAGACGATAAGATTCCGCCTCAGAATAAGCTAGGATTCTGCCCAAGGAGACGGTAAGATATCGCTTCAGAAAACGGTAGGATTCTCCGCCAGGATACAGTAAGATTCTGTCCCCAAAGATTGTAAGATTCTGCCCCAGAAAACGGTCGGATTCCGCCAAGAATACAGTAGGATTCCGCTCCAGAATACGGTAGAAATCTGCCCCAGAATACTGTAGGATTCTGCGCCAGAATACGGTAGGATTCCGCCTTAGAAGATGGAAGGAATCCTCCCAAGAAGACGGTAGCATTCTGCCCCAGAAGACGGTAGGATTCTGCCCCAAAAGACGGTAGGATTCTGCCCCAGAAGACGGTAGGATTCTGCCCCAGAATAGGATAGGATTCTGCCCCAGAATAGGATAGGATTCCGCCAAGAATACGGTAGGATTCCTAAAAATAGTCCAAGCCTCATTAAGGCCACTAATTACCCTCCAATCGAAACGAGGATCAAGGATTTGTAATCAGCGTGCTCAGGAGTACATATAGTGATATTTTCAGCAAAATCAAATTTTTGGCCAAAAACATAAGTCTTACACCATAGTAATTTTTTGACCAAAATAGACTTTTCTCTCGGAATTGGAATTTGAGGAATTTAACCAATTAATTACTTCCAGAAGAACACAAACACACCAAAATCTCACCTGGGAAACCCATAGTTGGCTAGTAATTAGCATTGAAAAAGTCCTAAAAATACTCCATCTCATTAAGACCATTAATTACCCTCCCAGAAAGTAAATATTTCCAATTTTCTGTGATACAAATTTCCCGTTTTCTATGATAATCTACTGAAAATTAGGTAATATTTCTCAAAAAGTCAATAATCTACTTCCCCGAAAAGTCGATAATCTACTTTCCCGAAAAGTAGATAATCTCATTTTCGGGAAGTAGATAACCAACTTTCCCGGAAAGTAGATTATTTCCCATTTTCTATGATACAAATTTGCTGTTTTCTATGATAAGTAAAAAACCAACTTTCCCAGCAAGTAAATATTTCCCATTTTCTGTGATACAAATTTGCCGTTTTCTATGATAATCTACTTCGCAAAATTAGGTAATATTTCTCAAAAGTCGATAATCTACTTCCCCGAAAAGTCAATAATCTACTTCCCCGAAAAGTCGATAATCTACTTTCCCAAAAAGTAGATAACCAACTTTCCCGGAAAGTAGATTATTTCCCACTTTCTATGATTCAAATTTCTCGTTTTCTATAATAAGTAGATAACCAACTTTCCCAGAAAGTAGATATTTCCCATTTTATGTGATACAAATTTCCTGTTTTCTATGATGATCTACTTCGCAAAATTAGGTAATATTTCTGAAAAAGTAGTTGCTGTCTTCCCAGCAAACTCGGAGGATGAAACGTAGACTACGTTGGTGAAAGTTTTCAAGTGCCTTGAGGTGCCTCCTGTATGTGACCCATGTCTCGCTGCCATGTCTCGCAGCGTAGGGAGGACCACTGCTCGATATACTTGTAACTTTGTAGATAACTTCAGCTCCCTACAGCTGAAGACACGGGTACGGAGTCTGCCAAAGGCTTGAGATGCACATCTGATCCGATGTCCGCGGTGGTGGACAGGTGGGGGACGAGATACTGAAAGTGGGTAACGTTAGAGAGGGTAGTACCGTTAAGCTGGATGGATGGTGGAGGTGTGGCTGAACCAGGGGCAGGTTGAAAGAGAATCTGAGTCTTACGTACATTCACCTCAAGGCCGAAGTGTGCATACGCATCTGTGTAGGTGTTGAGGATCTCCTGTAGGTCGTGTTCAGTGTGAGCGACAAGGGTGGGGTCGTCTGCATACTGAAGTTCAGTAATGGAAGCTGCCGACACCTTTGTTCCTGCCTGGAGTCGTCTGATGTTGAAAAGATCTTTCATCCGGTACTGGATGTCCACCCCGCCGGCTAAATTGACACACACACACACACACACACACACACACACACACACACACACACACACACACACACACACACACACACACCTGTCAGCATCACACACCTGTCTCAAACACAATTTAACTAATTATATCTTGGTGATGTTATAAATTTTTAGCCTTTCATCACCACTAATCTAATCAGTTCCCAGGTAAAATAAACACTGATCCAGATAAAATTAATCAAGACAAACATTCAAACTGACATGAATTCTGACTGCCTCGCTAAGTCTAGTGTGGTCTCGAGATAAGCGAAATCCCACGAGATAAGAAGAGACACAGGGGAAACAGATTTATTGCTGTCCATATATTCAAAAACAACATCTGACTACAATAGGTTAGGTTAGGTTAGGTTAGGTTAGGTTAGGTTAGGTTAGGTTAGGTTAGGTTAGGTTAGGTTAGGTTAGGTTAGGTTTAGTAACACTCAAGCTTGGGTAACCTTCAGACCCCCTTTAGACCTTCAGTCTGACCTGTGTTAGTTGACCTCTGTCTTCGATGTCGTAATGTACTTATTGTATTCACTGTTGATGCTGGCTGGCTGTATTTAGTATAGTATATGTTTTTGTTCCTTAATCGTGTATTGATTTAGTTGTCAAGTGATATTAGCAACCATAAAGTAATCTAGTATGTTCATGTGATTAACTTTATCTTTGTTATTAGTGGTAAGCATTTGTAGATACAGTTAGACTTTTTATTTAAGTTTATTTATTCCAGTCGTCAAGTATTCATTTATTTAAAGGGGTTGTGTTCAGTCCATACATTACACAATAGTTGGAGTTGTTCTCGATACAAATTTAAGATCCATATATTGTAATTCTCTATAAATACTTTCATTTTTTGTTTGTGATCCTTCCCCCTTTGATACGTAACACACACAGATAACAATGGTTGCCCCTCTGTAACGAGGATGGCCGGCCCAAGGGTCACCTAGGCGGGAATTTGTTTGTGTAGAAGCTGACAGCAACCACATCACACCCGGCGTCAACGAGCTGCTGGACCCAGTGTCAAGAAGACCGGACAACTCGCCAACTGCACTGGCTGACCATTACCCCGGAACACGCTCCGCAAAGCGATTAACATCCAGGTTCCCAATTACTGCTGGGTAGACACAGCACATTAGTTTAGTTTCCCATAACACCGTCATAGAAAACGGAACTTTCTCTAGGCCTTCCTCAACTATTTTGTTTATTTGTTTTTATCCTCTTCGCCACTGATCGGCTCGCTAGCCGCCCGGGCAATCGGTCACGTCTCTGTCACGGACTGTTGGCAAATACTGGGCATGCACCGGCTCCTGAATGTACCTGAACCCACTCCAGTGTTGGTCAAGTCTGGTCTTGAAACAGCTCACACTCGGTGCCGTCACAACACTCTCTGGTAGATTGTTCCAACAGTTCACAACTCTCACTCCGAAAAAGTTTGCCCTCACAGTTTTCTGGACTTGCGGCTTCTTCAATCTTGAGCTGTGACCCCTTGTGGGGCGAGCGTCCGCCAGCTCCAAGTAAGGACACTCGACTGAGTAGTGCCCCTTGAGATGCCTATACACCTCAATTAGGTCACCCCTTGCCCGTCTGTAGTATAAGCTAGGCAAGTTCAGGTGCTCCAATCTCTCAGGGTAGCTGAGGTGCCGAAGTGCAGGCACCAGTCTGGTGGCCCTCCTTTGAACATTTAGTGTCAACATACACACTTACCGTAGGTCCTTCTCACACACAGTCTCAACTAGTACATTTTCTTCATCCCGTTGGGACATATGATACGCCTCCTTACCGTTGGCACGCCCCAGGTGCATCCTCTTACACTTCGTGACATTGAATCTCAGCAGCCATTTCTTCGCCCATTCCTGGAGCCCACAGAGGTCCTTCTGCAGCTCTTCACAGTCCACTTGGTTCTTAATTTCCCGAAATAACTAGGCGCCATCGGCAAACATTTGTATGGAGTAGTGTACAACGTCAGGCATGTCATTTATGAAACAAACAAACAACAACGGGCCCAATACACTGTACTGTGGTACCCCACTTGTGACGGGCACGGATGACGATTTCGTGCCATTAATCACCACACATTGCTTGCGGTTATATAGAAAGTCTTCTATCCACGCTAGAACATTTCCCCGAATTCCGTACCCTTCCAGTTTGATTTTCAGCCTTTCATGGGGTACACTGTCGAAAGCCTTGGCAAAATCCATGTAAATATTGTCGATATTTCCACCCCGTCCCACAAACTACCTAAAGGTAAAAACACATTAAAATATAAAAAATGAGAATATTTCAGAATAAGAATAAAATAAATTACTCCTATAAATTCCTCCGACAAACATCTTCCTCAGATACAAAGTCGAAAAGAATCCACTTTCTTCTCTGTTAATCTCCTTTACTAAAACACCAAACACACACATCACTTACAACAATAATTAACAATGACTTTACTTAACATTAAAAACACTTAAATTCACTTAACACTTGAAAAATAAATAAACGAATTCCTACACTCCTCACTACCCACAATGCCTCAGAAATCGCCAAACTCGCGTCTAACAAAGACACTGTTGAATACAATTTGGGTCTGTCAAAAAGAACCCTTAAAACTGTAATTAGGAAAGAACTTATTGATGGATTTGACGCAAGTAGACTAGTACAAACAGGCACTGGTCGATCCATAGTTTACCATGATGAGATGTATCAAGTAAAACATGTATACGGAACAAGTGACAAGATTACAAGATGTAACTTAGGTTAGGATATAAGTACCTCTGGCAGTATGCCCCACAGGCAGAAGTGAACAAAATTAAATGTAAAGTGTGTGGCCAGACATATGGCCACACACTTGAACACTACGTCCTCGACTGTGTGAAGATAGAACCTTTTAAGGGCAGGTCCAAGCACAGTGTGTGTGAAATGGTACAACACTTCATCTCTAATGGCAAGATAGCCGACATATTAAGATTGTATCCACTTTTTTGTACTAAGTAGCTATAACAGTTCCCATGTATAGAACTAAGCACACAGTGTGCTTTACTACCTCTCACGTAAATGTGAGGCCAGACACATTACCTCACACAGTTGTGAATAAGTTACCCTTTATTTATAGAACTAAACAAATACTGTACAGTATAACACTCAGTGCATAATATCCTGACCATGGGGGTTAGTTAAACTGACCCTTTGTGAACACTACTCTGTAATCCTTTAGCTCTACCACTCACAGGATGAGTATGGGGTGCACAATAAACTAACAACTGTAAGCTGCAAAAAACAAAATCAAATCAGAAATTCCCGCCAAAAGTCACCACTCCTCTCCACCCACAATGACATTAAAATTCCCGCCAAAAACTAACCCCACCACATTATTAAACACGAATCATTTTACATTTAAACCTTTTACCTAACTCAACACCTTGTAAGGATATAACCCAAATTAACACTACTTTTTTACACGTAATATTGAGACTAGAAACCATCCCGGTGACTCGGCAGGTTTGGTATTGGTCTTCACACTGATAATAATTATTTAATGTATAAGATGAGTTAAATATTTAAGTCCTGCAGTATTTTGGTTCATCAACTTTTAGAAATTGGAGTAAAAAGTGTGTGTGTGTGTGTGTGTGTGTGTGTGTGTGTGTGTGTGTGTGTGTGTGTGTGTGTGTGTGTGTGTGTGTGTGTGTGTGTGTGTGTGTGTGTGTGTGTGTGTGTGTCGATCTATCTACTATCTACCTCCCTCATCTATCTATCCTATCCTACCTCCCTATCTATCTATCTACCTCCTATCTATCCCTACTCCTATCTATCTATCTACCTCCCTATCTATCTATCTACCTCCCTATCTATCTATCTACCTCCCTATCTATCCTACCTCCCTATCTACCTACTCCCTATCTATCTATCTACCTCCCTATCTATCTATCTACCTCCCTATCTACCTCCTCTACCTATCTATCTATCTACCTCCCATCTATCTATCTACCTCCCTATCTATCTACCTCCTATTATCTATCTACCTCCCTATCCCTACCTACTCTACCTACCTCCCTATCTATCTATCTACCTACCTCCCTATCTATCTATCTACCTACCTCCCTATCTATCTATCTACCTACCTCCCTATCTATCTACCTACCTCCCTATCTATCTACCTACCTCCCTATCTATCTATCTACCTCCCTATCTATCTATCTACCTCCCTATCTATCTATCTACCTCCCTATCTATCTATCTACCTCCCTATCTATCTATCTACCTCCCTATCTATCTATCTACCTCCCTATCTATCTATCTACCTCCCTATCTATCTATCTATCTATCTTTCTATCTATCTACAGAATATAACAAAATACAATATAAAATTCACCTAACCTAACCTAACCTAACCTAACCTAACCCAACCCCCCTCACAAAAAATACAGGTAAGGAAAACTCATTAAGCATTATTAACTCAGGTGAAATTTAGTAGTCACTCTGGCATTGGACTTCAACAACACAGAAATTTTAAAATGAAAATTAAATTATTTCTCGATAATTTTTAAATACTTGGGGTAAAATAATTCCTTAATATAAATTCTGAATATTTTTAAAAGTTAATTTGTTTTTTATTGAATATTTGACCCGAAAAATTGAATAAACTTTTAAAATAAATATGCCACATCACTCTAACCTAACCTAACCACATTATCGAAATAATGTATATGACTAAACAAAAATATAAATATATGTATCTACAATTTCTCTAGGTTAAAAAAGTATTATTAAAAGTATTATACAGTGAAAGTAAACGAGTCTCAAAATTCTCCTAAAATTTCTTAACTTAATTTTTTTACGATATTTTAAAATCAAACGAAAATCATATAATGAATATATGTTTCTCAGTACAATGATCTTCACTATTATATACTGACATTAATGACATTCACTCAGACGATGATCTTTAAGAATAATTCCTCTGATTCTTCACTTCAAAGTTTCTACAGGTGAAAGTTTGGTTAGTTTTTCCACGTGAGTTATTTTCATACTTTGTCTTCCCTTTGTCCTAATGCATTATAATCTAACAGGGTGTCAAAATGTGTCTCAGAGATAGTCCCTGTTCCCCTGTCTTTCCTTGTCTGGTTGCCTCCCTACCACCTCACAGTATCTCAGGGAGGAAGGCAGGGAGACAGGGAGATTATCCTAAATCACCCTCTACATTAGCGTCCAAAAGACCTTATGATTGTTCGTGTTATACCGGCAACATTATCCTCACTCACTTGTTGACGTGTGAGGTTGGGTTAAGTTGGGTAAAGTAAGGTAAGGTTAGGTTAATATTAGGTTTGGTTAGGTTAGGTTTGGTTAGGTTTGGTTAGGTTTGGTTAGGTTAGGTTAATCTTATTAGCAAACAAAATCAAGAGGGGGTGTCTAATCTTCACATGATACCAATAATCTGTAAACCATCACAAATTATCTAAACCATAAACCCGAAATAAAACTAGAACAATAAACGAGAATATAAACCGTATTGAAATTGTTGAGTGGTTTACTGAGCCACACCCCCCCCCCCAGCCACACCCTCAACCACCCCTGCTGCGCCACACCCCGAGGACGCACTGGATGATGTGGTTTGAAGTGAGTTAGTTAGATCAGTACTTGGAGATTGTTTAGGGAAAGAGTGGCGTTAGAAAGTGACAGGACAGTAACGTTAGAAAGTGACAGGACAGTAACGTTAGAAGTGACCAGGACAGTAACGTTAGAAGGCAGGACAGTGGCGTTAGAAAGTGACAGGACAGTAACGTTGAAAGTGACAGGACAGTAACGTTGAAAGGAAGTGACAGGACAGTGGCGTTAGAAAGTGACAGGACGGTAACGTTAGAAGTGACAGGACGGTAACGTTGAAAGTGACAGGACAGTGGCGTTGAAAGTGACGGGACAGTGGCGTTAGAAAGTGACAGGACGGTAACGTTGAAAGTGACAGGACGGTGGCGTTAGAAAGTGACAGGACAGTAACGTTGAAAGTGACAGGACATTTGACGTTAGAAAGTGACAGGACGGTAACGTTAGAAAGTGACAGGACAGTGGCGTTAGAAATTATTGGGACAGTGGCGTTAGAAGTGACAGGACAGTAACGTTAGAAAGTGACAGGACAGTGGCGTTAGAAAGTGACAGGACATTGACGTTGAAAGTGACGGGACAGTAACGTTAGAAAGTGACAGGACGGTGACGTTAGAAGTGACAGGACAGTAACGTTAGAAGTGACAGGACAGTGGCGTTAAGAAGTGACAGGACAGTGGCGTTGAAAGTGACAGGACAGTGGCGTTAGAAGTGACAGGACAGTAACGTTAGAAAGTGACAGGACAATAACGTTAGAAAGTGACAGGACAGTGGCGTTAGAACGTGACAGGACAGTAACGTTAGAAAGTGACAGGACACTAACGTTAGAAAGTGACAGGACAGTAACGTTAGAAAGTGACAGGACAGTAACGTTAGAAAGTGACAGGACAGTGGCGTTAGAAAGTGACAGGACAGTAACGTTAGAAAGTGACAGGACAGTAACGTTAGAAAGTGACAGGACAGTGGCGTTAGAAAGTGACAAGAAAGTGACGTTAGAAAGTGACAGGACGGTAACGTTGAAAGTGACAGGACAGTGACGTTAGAAAGTGACAGGACAGTAACGTTAGAAAGTGACAGGACAGTGGCGTTAGAAAGTGACAGGACAGTAACGTTAGAAGTGACAGGACGAGTTAGAGAGTGACAGGACGGTGGCGTTAGAAAGTGACAGGACAGTGGCGTTAGAAAGTGACAGGACGGTAACGTTGAAAGTGAAGGACAGTGGCGTTAGAAAGTGACAGGACAGTAACGTTAGAGTGACAGGACAGTAACGTTAGAAAGTGACAGGACATAACGTTAGAAGTGACAGGACAGTAACGTTAGAAGTGACAAAAGTGACGTTGAAAGTGACAGGAAAGTGACGTCATAAAAAGGTAGATAGATATACTTGTTTCATATTGTACACACACACACACACACACACACACACACACACACACACACACACACACACACACACACACACACACACACACGAATGTTTAACAATATCAATAAAAAAAAGATTAAAACAATACAAAAATAACGAAAATTAAACCTTAAATAAACCATAAACGGAACAACAAGAAATAAACCCCTCATAGACAAAGGAGGCTACAGACTCCTCCAACAACAGTAGAGTCTCACCCCCTAGGTAGCAAGACTCCTACCTCAGCACCACAGACAGAGGCTAGCAACCACCTCCCTCTCCTCGGCCGCTAGTTACCCAGATCAAAGAGTACAAGTCAAGTGGCTGATATGTAGACGAGGCAAGACAGTCTGTACTCTGGTCAGTGGTGAACTAGGCTAAGGAAGATTGAGTACTCTCTCTCTCTCTCTCTCTCTCTCTCTCTCTCTCTCTCTCTAGGGTCGTGATGCACCTGGTGAACCATTGCGTCTTATCCCTCACCAATGCATAGGTCATCAAATCATCGGGACATCAATACCTCCTTCGTTCCTTCACCACTGGCATCACCACAACAACAAGGCGGTTTTCACTCGGGGGGTAAAACACCGGGTAGAAATATCCACAAATACTTGATCATTATCATCTATACACACACACACAGAGTATATATAATGACAGTAAAAAAAAACATTACCTAACCACACACATCTTGGACATCCACCCAACCTCGACGTAAATACACCCGTTTTCTATGGTCGTATTAAAGAAAACGTACCTAAATCAGGAGTAACTCTCTTATTATCGACCAGAAATTACTAATAACTACAATATTATATAATAATCGATAATATAACCTCAAGTTAGGTTAGGGTTGTGTTTATATATGGGAAATATTTAACTAGTGGTATTTAAGGGGTAATATTAACGTGTGTGTGTGTGAGAGGTAACACTCAACTCTGACCCTCAACACGGGACTTGATCATCCTTCTTCAAGTGTCACTCCAAGGCTCTGAAACAAGACATAAACTTAAGTTAAAAATTAAATAACAAGAATAACAAAGCCAAAAAAGTCACCAGTCAAGTCAGTAAGTCAGTCAGCCAGTCAGTCAGTTAGTCAGTGAGTGAGTCAGTCAGTCAGGTTAGACACACATTAAGCTACCTAACGCATCTACACTTAATAAATCGGAATGAGTCTTGACAAATCAGGAAATAAAAAAAAATAAAAAAAAATTATTGAGAGAAAAGAATTATGAACGCATTTATACATCAGGAGAAACTGACTTAGAATTTGAACTTAATGAGAATGTATCGTTGGCAGACCTGATGCACCACTGTTGTTGTTATTATTGTTGTTGTTGTTTTGTTGGTGTTGTTCTATTATTATTATTATTATTATCATCACTACTATTATAACTTATCACCACCACCATCACCACCACCATCACCACCACCATCACCACCACCATCACCACCACTACAACAACAACTACTATTACCACTACTCTCACCACTCACTATCACCAATCACCACCACTAATCAACACACAGGTAAGCCAATAATCACCAGGTACTGTACTCATTACCAAACAATGAACAGGTAACAATAACAAGGTGATAGGATCATTACAGGTGTATCATCAGGTGAATTTAATTAAGGCAAGTGACTCAGGTGGTAATGAGGTGGTGAAGGTGAGGTGTAGGGAGAGGTGAGTCAGCTAGGTGAGTCAGTCAGGTAAGTCAGGTAGGTGAGTCAGTCAGGTGTGGATGACTATAAGGAAGGGTTAGATTAGATTAGGTTAGATTAGGTGGGAAGGAAGGAGAGTGAGGGTGCAATAAAATAATAATAATAATAATAATAATAATAATAATAATAATATGTCAAGGTATCTAGTTAAGGTAGAGTCTCAGTGTTAAGTGAAGGTATCTAGTTAAGGTAGAGTCTCAGTGTTAAGTGAAGGTATCTAGTTAAGGTAGAGTCTCAGTGTTAAGTGAAGGTATCTAGTTAAGGTAGAGTCTCAGTGTTAAGTGAAGGTATCTAGTTAAGGTAGAGTCTCAGTGTTAAGTGAAGGTATCTAGTTAAGGTAGAGTCTCAGTGTTAAGTGAAGGTATCTAGTTAAGGTAGAGTCTCAGTGTTAAGTGAAGGTATCTAGTTAAGGTAGAGTCTCAGTGTTAAGTGAAGGTATCTAGTTAAGGTAGAGTCTCAGTGTTAAGTGAAGGTATCTAGTTAAGGTAGAGTCTCAGTGTTAAGTGAAGGTATCTAGTTAAGGTAGAGTCTCAGTGTTAAGTGAAGGTATCTAGTTAAGGTAGAGTCTCAGTGTTAAGTGAAGGTATCTAGTTAAGGTAGAGTCTCAGTGTTAAGTGAAGGTATCTAGTTAAGGTAGGGTCTCAGTGTTAAGTGAAGGTATCTAGTTAAGGTAGAGTCTCAGTGTTAAGTGAAGGTATCTAGTTAAGGTAGAGTCTCAGTGTTAAGTGAAGGTATTCTAGTTAAGGTAGAGTCCCAGTGTTATGAAGGTATCTAGTTAAGGTAGAGTCTCAGTGCATTCCAACACCATTTTCAAACCTATTTTCATCCAAGCCAACTAACTATATTCTTCCGCTCAGTATATTATCACCATGTAAAGGAAGGGGGTGGGCTGGGGTTGGGGGCTGGGGGTGGGGTGGTGGGTGAGGTGGGGGGGTATGGTCCGTGACAAAGAATTGAGCCTTAGGAAAACTTCTCAAACACAGAGACGGGACACGAGTCACTGACACCTCTTTGTACTGGAACATGATGACCTTGGTAACTTTGGGGCAAGTGAAGATGAACCTCTTGGTTTAATATAACACTGACCTCTACATACAGCTACATACATACATACATACATACATACATACATACATTACATACATACATACATATATATCATCAGACACACAACACTAACACCCACCCACCCAATAACTATATTTCATATTCATCATACACTAAGCCACCGTGTATGGCTAGGGGACTTCGGCCAGGCGACTCAGGGTGGCTGGTGAAGGAAAGGGAGGAGGGGGGGGGAGTTAAGCGGAAGGTTGGGGGGTGAAGGTGGAGGGGGAGAGGGGTGAGGGGAGAGGGTGAGGGGGGAAGGGGAGGGGGAAGGGGGGAGGAGGAAATAACATGAATTCAACAGCGTGATGAGACTACTGGAGGCGATTGGCTATTTTTAACATTGGCTATTTTTAACATTGGCTATTTTTAACATTGGCTATTTTTAACATTGGCTATTTTTACCATTGGCTATTTTTACCATTGGCTATTTTTAACGTTGGCTATTTTTAACGTTGGCTATTTTTCACGTTGGCTATTTTTAACATTGGCTATTTTTACCATTGGCTATTTTTACCATTGGCAATTTTTACCAATGGGGGTGTTACAGTAAGTATTGAGTCATACATTCATACACACACACTCATACAGACTGTTTTACCCATACACACATCCATACATACAAAGTGTCTCAGTACACGAGTCATACAGATTATACTACAGTTCAAGATAACGGGTGGTAATTTACTACAGTGTCACGATAAGGGACAAAATTAATAGCCTACCACCAGGTCATTTGGCATGTGTTGTATAAGATCCTCAAGTGTGATGCTTCATAATTATTCCCTGGTGCTTCAAAAACCCTCCCTGTTTAACCCTGGTGCTTCAAAAACCCTCCCTGTTTAACCCTGGTGCTTCAAAAATTATATTAGTTCTTCAAAACATTCTATTTTAGCCCTAGTGCCCTCGAAATTGTTTATTTTAAACTGGTGTTTGCTAAATATTCCCTGGTGCTTCACATACAAAGTGTCTCAGTACACGAGTCATACAGATTATACTACAGTTCAAGATAACGGGTGGTAATTTACTACAGTGTCACGATAAGGGACAAAATTAATAGCCTACCACCAGGTCATTTGGCATGTGTTGTATAAGATCCTCAAGTGTGATGCTTCATAATTATTCCCTGGTGCTTCAAAAACCCTCCCTGTTTAACCCTGGTGCTTCAAAAATTATATTAGTTCTTCAAAACATTCTATTTTAGCCCTAGTGCCTCGAAATTGCTTTATTTTAACCCTGGTGCTTCAAAAATCCTCCCTGTTTAACCCTGGTGCTTCAAAAACCCTCCCTGTTTAACCCTGATGCTTCAAAAACCCTCCCTGTTTAACCCTGATGCTTCAAAAACCCTCCCTGTTTAACCCTGATGCTTCAAAAACCCTCCCTGTTTAACCCTGGTGCTTCAAAAACCCTCCCTGTTTAACCCTGATGCTTCAAAAACCCTCCCTGTTTAACCCTGGTGCTTCAAAAACCCTCCCTGTTTAACCCTGATGCTTCAAAAACCCTCCCTGTTTAACCCTGGTGCTTCACTGGATTAAACCATAGTCAAGGATCACATTGAAGATTAACCATCCTAACGTAATGTTTCTCCAGAGGTTAAGTTAGTGTATTTAATTATTAGGTAAATAAACTAGGGGAGGGAGAGAGGGGTCAGGGAGGGGACCGTCAGGGGGAAAGAGAGGGTTTGTTTACATCTCAGAGACAGCGGAGGCGAGCAAGAAGGCGGGAAGCATTGGCGCGAAAATTATCGTACATTTGGCGGGCTTCTTGCTACCTGAGAGAGTGGGTACAGTGAATAGATTACCAGATCAGGTAAACCATTTCCTCAAATAACTATGATGATTATTTTTACCTGTAGTGTATCATCGTAAATTGAAATAATTGTTCATAATCTTCTAAAAAAAACAATTATCAGGGAAAGAAAGTCGATTTTAAGTTTGTTTTCTGTAAATTAAGTTAGTGGTTGATGGCATTTACTTACGAGTTACAAGCGAGGCGGCAACTGATGGTATTATTATTATTTATTATTATTATTATTTATCTCCTAATACATTGTTTACCTTTTAACTATACACCAATGTAAACAATAACAGTGTCTACCTTGAAGTACCCCACCATAGACACCATTGACATCCAAAACAGATACTGAGGTGAAAAGACACAGAGAGAGAGAGTTTCTGTGTGTGTATGTGCGTGTCTGTGTATGTGTGTGTGTGTGTAGGATACCTCTGAAGGAACTGACTAGCCTCCTGCTGCTGCTGTGTTTTGGCAGCAGTTGGGGAGTGTGGCGGTGCGGCGTCGGCTCCCAAGTTTCTCCTAGACACTGAGAATGGGAGGTTCCTAAAGGCTTGGATCCCACGCTGTTTTAAAAACCCCCACCGTATGTGTCTATGTGTTTGTATGTGTGTCCACGGGATACTCGTTAGTGTGGTGTATCGTAGTGTATTGTGATCGCTGGATAAGTGAACGTTGATATAAAGCAAAAAATAAAGAACTTACACATGTACTCTAGTGGATAATGTGAAACCTGGATTATATCTATTTTGATTTTGCCCAAAGAAATCTTGTACCATGAGTGAATTTATATGAGAAAAATATTACTCCCTTTAAATTACTCTCCTATAAGGCTCTAGAGAGGAATATTATCGGGAAATATTAACTGTGTCTCGGTAGGAAAAATATACCCGAAGCAAGTAATCATTCGCCACGCTTCCTTAACAGTCTAATACACAACCCCCCTTCCCTCCACGGTATCCTGACACCCCACACACACACACACACTGAGCGGTATTCTCACATCCTAAACCCTTACCTGAGTCTCTATACAAAGTTGAAGGACCGCTAGAGTGAGTCAGCATTGTTGTTACTGACCAGACCTGACTTGCTGCCGTAACGCTAAGCAACAAGGGAGTCTAGCTGAACCATACATACATAGAGACTAAATATATATGTAGATTAGACACACATTTTTTTTTTTTACCCCTTGTGTGGTTTAAACAGTTGATGATGATGACAAGCAGTAAGTATAACTAATCCAGAGGCGGTATGTTCCCCCTCCCTCCCCTTCTCCTAACTCGTAAAGAAACGTTGAGTCATATTTACACCTGACACACACACGCACACACACACACACACACACACACACACACACACACACACACACACACACACACATCAAATCGACCTTCAATATAACTGTCTTTTAAAGTTCATAACCTTATATAAAACAGAGGAAAAAAAAACAAGCCCCCAAATTAAGAAAACAATCAAGAATCTTTAGAAAGTGAGGATAAACAATTAAACAAGTTATCTATATGAACTAGAATCAATTAATGAAGCAAAAGCAATCAACCAATCAACCAGTACATCATCTCCAACCTCCACTACCTTGTCCCATCCACCTGCTTGTCAAGACGCAACAAAAACACGCAAGACGCAACAAAAAAACGCAAGTCATGGCCGTAACACAAACACATACTGTAACAGCCGGTAAATCTGCTGCGTCACTCTTCAGCTTTGTGGTATGTGAGTCAGCTGTTTTTTTTCTGGAGTGACGGCCTAGTTAGTTAGGGGTGGGGGGTGGGGACTGACTTACCTCCCCCTCCCTCTCTTCACCTGTCTCTCACCCCCCACTCCTCCCTCCCCTCACACCTGTCTCTCACCCCCTCCTCCCTCCTCCCTCCTCTCTCTCTTCACCTGTCTCTCACCCCCACCTCCCTCCCTCCCTCACCTCCTCCCTACATTCCCTCCTTCACCCCTCCTTCGATTCCTCTCTGCCATCCATCCTCCCGTCCTTCCATCCTCTCCCCACCCTCCTTTTCACCCTGAAGTCTTTGTTTTGATCTGCACGAACATTACCTGGGGTCTGCCCTAGATCTAATGAGCTGCATGTAACTGTTCATCTACCAAAAGTGGGGGGGGTTACATTTGCTCATGAGGTAGTGTTACTTTGTTCATGTGAATGTGAAGTTAATACATTTGTGTTATTGTGTGGGGGGTTAATGTTACTTGTGTTGTTGTGTGGGGGGTTAATGTTACTTGTGTTGTTGTGTGGGGGGTTAATGTTACTTGTGTTGTTGTGTGGGGGGTTAATGTTACTTGTGTTGTTGTGTGGGGGGTTAATGTTACTTGTGTTGTTGTGTGTGGGTTAATGTTACTTGTGTTGTTGTGTGGGGGCAATGTTACTTGTTTATGGGGTAATGTTACTTGTGTTAGTGTGTTGTGTTGTGTCAGGTAGTGTTACTTGTGATAACCTAATCTAACCCAACCTAACCTAACCTTCTGAGATAACATTAGGGTGTCTAATCCTCAGGTGATACAAAGATAATTACGGTATAATTATGAACTATTGATAAGTACCAATTAAGTCCTATGTACCTTAATTCCGTGAGCTATTTAGATAGATAGACAGATAGATAGATAGATAGACAGATAGATAGATAGATAGATAGATAGTCTCGTGAGCAACTTAATCACGTGAGGAGTAAAACTATTCAGCACAATATGGTGTACCATGACAATGGGGAACCCGCGTACACACACACACAAAGATACTTCTTGTCACTGCTGAGTCACCTCTCTCTCTCTCTCTCTCTCTCTCTCTTCCTTCACCGCCACTCTCCCTCCTCTCCACGTGTGTGTATGTATGTATGTGTGTGTGTGTGTGTGTGTGTGTGTGTGTGTGTGTGTGTGTGTGTGTGTGTGTGTGTGTGTGTGTGTGTGTGTGTGTGTGTGTGTGTGTGTGTGGTATTATGAGTCAGTTAGATACTTTCTCACATCACCAGTTAGGAGGAAAACTTAATGTAGGAACCTTTGAGAATCTATCTTTATGTGGTAGCTTAAGTGAGTCAGTTAGATACGTTCTCACATCACCAGTTAGGAGGAAAACTTAATGTAGGAACCTTTGAGAATCCATCTTTGTGTGGTAGCTTAAGTGAGTCAGTTAGATACGTTCTCACATCACCAGTTAGGAGGAAAACTTAACTAAGGAACCTTTTGAGAATCCGTCTTTGTGTGGTAGCTTAAGTGAGTCAGTTAGATACGTTCTCACATCACCAGTTAGGAGGAAAACTTAACGTAGGAACCTTTTGAGAATCCGTCTTTGTGTGGTAGCTTAAGTGAGTCAGTTAGATACGTTCTCACATCACCAGTTAGGAGGAAAACCTAACGTAGGAACCTTTTGAGAATCCGTCTTTGTGTGGTAGCTTAAGTGAGTCAGTTAGATAAACAAATCCTGATATCTTATAAGAACCAAATTTACACACATCAACATTGCCCCGAGGTCAAACCATTGACCTCATACGGAACAGCAGGTGAGCCTTGTAACCACTCGGCCGCGACACCCTCAGGTCTAAATGCACCCAAACAATAAAAACAACAACAATAATGATAACAATAACAACAACAATACCTACCATATTTACAGTACCTGCTTTTATTGTACCATCAAATCCGTTTTATCGGAAATTATCAAGTAAATAAATAAGTAATTACCATTGCAGTAAACATAATTGACAATTAGACACAATCCTGACAGCTCTGTCCTCTTGTTCAACCTTATTACTGTACACCCCAGGTTGTACTGCTCCCCCATTATACATCTGTTTTTAAAGTCCACTCTAATTTATATGTATATATATAAAAAATAATAAATAAATAAATAAAATAAATAAATATTGAAGTGATAACCGCGGTAACATGTTCTTATTACCATCATGCTATTGTACTATTCCAGATGATACTAAATGTTACATAATACTTCCTTGAGATAAATGTATAGTATATATCAGGTGCAGCTCAGGTTCTCAGCCATGTTAATATTGTTATTATTATCCACTCTGTATCTGTGTTCTTATGGCTAAATAAAATGTTACAATTCAATTCCATGTAACGGATATATGGAGAAAGAAGTCCGTTATATGAAGATAAAAGTCCGTTATATGAAGATAAAAGTTCGTTATATTGAGATAAAAGTCCGTTACAGATAAAAGTCCGTTATATGGAGATAAAAGTCCGTTACAGATAAAAGTCCGTTATATGGAGATAAAAGTCCGTTATATGGAAATAAAAGTCCGTTATATGAAGATAAAAGTCCGTTATACCCAATTAAGTATAACAGTCTGTACTGATGGTTAAGACGCCCGTGTACTGACTCTCAAGAGGCCAAATCCTGTTCATTAACTTCTTAACTATGCCAACTGGTTTTTTTTTTGATTCGTGTGGCAGTCGAGGCAAGGTGAAAATATACAATGAAGGTAAATATGTCTTTGGTTGGGTTAGGTTAGATTAGTTTAAATCAGGTTGGGTTGAGTTGGTTTTGCCAATAGAGAAGAAGTATAGGCTAGAGATTAGAAGCACAGTCCAATAGATCCTCTCTCACGGTGCTTCAACTATCGGCACCACACATTCCGAGTTACGAAGCATCACACCACACATTCCGAGTTATGAAGCATCACACCACACATTCCGAGTTATGAAGCATCACACCACACATTCAGAGTTACGAAACATCACACCACACATTCCGAGTTACGAAACATCACACCACACATTCCGAGTTACGAAACATCACACCACACATGCCGAGTTACGAAACATCACACCACACATTCCGAGTTACGAAGCATCACACCACACATTCCGAGTTACGAAGCATCACAACCCAGCATACAAGAGTCGACTTTCTCACAGACAACAGATCACTCCCAGGAAAATGCTGGCTCTGATAATACCGGTTTGACAAGACGGGGAGTTGGTGGATGGGCTTGGCTCGAGTGTGCACATGTATAGTGGAGTGTTAAGTGTGTCCTGCGGCGTGTTAAGTGTGTCTTGCGGCGTGTTAAGTGTGTCCTGCGGCGTGTTAAGTGCATCCTGCGGCATGTTAAGTGTGTCCTGCGGCGGTTTAAGTGTGTCCTGCGGCGTGTTAAGTGTATCCTGCGGCATGTTAAGTGTGTCCTGCGGCGGTTTAAGTGTGTCCTGCGGCGTGTTAAGTGCATCCTGCGGCATGTTAAGTGTGTCCTGCGGCGGTTTAAGTGTGTCCTGCGGCGTGTTAAGTGTGTCCTGCGGCGGTTTAAGTGTGTCCTAAGGCGTGTTTTGTTAGTCCTGCGGAATGTTAAGTGTAGCCTGCTGCGTGTCAAGTCTACCCTGCGGCGTGTTAAGTCTACCCTGCGGCGTGTTAAACTTGTCCTGCGGCTAACCTTGACTCTATCTCGTTCTAGATTCTCAGAAAGTGTCGTAAGTTCATTTTTTTTATCTTAACTCAATTATATAAAAAAACACGACACACACACACACACACACACACCATCCGGATCTAAACACCGTAAGAAAAACACGAAAAACAACTTATTATGAATCATTGTATAGTTATCCCATTAATTCTCACACCATAATATTCGTTTTCTATGATAATTCGATTTTCATTTTCTTTATTCTGTTATATGGGGAAATTAAATAGCTACTGCCGAGATAAATTACCTAGTCCTATCCTAGTTATATTAATTACTAGTACTGTACGTATATCCTTGTTCTATCCTAGTCAATTAATATACTAGCACTTATTTCCTAGTTGTATCCTAGTTACCTGAAAAGCTAGCATTACATCCTGTATATCTCAATTAATAGCCACATATCCTAGTTACCTCAAAAACTAGCAAGCTAATCTTATTATCACAAGTTTAACCAATCAAATGCATTCTCACATATCTACTCAATAGCAAAATTTAAAAATACGAACCTTTGATAATAATCTAGCGAATGAATTAACTTGATTTTAACTTACACAAACATTAAATTATTACAAGTCAATTGGCTATTTTTTAAGCTATTAGAAATTTTCACCCCAATTCTTACTTTCTTTGTCCATAAAAACTAAATTTAATCAAGTAATTTTAACATTATCAGTAATGTTTCTTTGAGAGTTTCATGTATCAACTTTCTATTGATAATAATAATGACTCGATTTCGTCTAATAGTTTTGTATACCTGTACTGTCTAGGTATATTGTTTGTATACCTGTACTGTCTAGGTATATTGTTTGTATACCTGTACTGTCTAGGTATATTGTTTGTATACCTGTACTGTCTAGGTATATTGTTTGTATACCTGTACTGTCTAGGTATATTGTTTGTATACCTGTACTGTCTAGGTATATTGTTTGTATACCTGTACTGTCTAGGTATATTGTTTGTATACCTGTACTGTCTAGGTATATTGTTTATACCTGTACTGTCTAGGTATATTGTTTATATACCTGTACTGTCTAGGTATATTGTTTGTATACCTGTACTGTCTAGGTATATTGTTTGTATACCTGTACTGTCTAGGTATATTGTTTATACCTGTACTGTCTAGGTATATTGTTTATATACCTGTACTGTCTAGGTATATTGTTTGTATACCTGTACTGTCTAGGTATATTGTTTGTATACCTGTACTGTCTAGGTATATTGTTTATACCTGTACTGTCTAGGTATATTGTTTATATACCTGTACTGTCTAGGTATATTGTTTGTATACCTGTACTGTCTAGGTATATTGTTTGTATACCTGTACTGTCTAGGTATATTGTTTATACCTGTACTGTCTAGGTATATTGTTTATATACCTGTACTGTCTAGGTATATTGTTTGTATACCTGTACTGTCTAGGTATATTGTTTGTATACCTGTACTGTCTAGGTATATTGTTTTGTATACCTGGACTGTCTAGGTATATTGTTTGCATACCTGCAATTTCGTTCAGGGCATATTGTTTGTATACCTGTACTGTCTAGGCATACGTTTTGCATACCTGTACCGTCTAGGTATATTGTTTGTATTCTGGACTGTTCAGGCAATATTGTTTGCATACCGTACTGTTCAGGTGGTTGTTTGTACACACCAATAAGTTCAGGCATATTGTTTGTATACCTGCAACTGTTCAGGTATATTGCTCTTTTGTATACCGGTACCGTCTATAGTATATTGTTTGGTATGGAATTAAAATGTCTAGGTATGTTGTTTGTACAATTCGACCGTCTAGCATAATGTTTGTGTTCGTGCACTGTTCAGGTATAATATTGTTTGCATAAATTCGTACCGTCTAGGCATATTGCTTGTACACCCGTACCGTCTAGTATATTGTTTGTATACCTGTACTGTTCAGGCATATTGTTTGTATACCCGACCGTCTAGGTGAGTCAGTTTGCATACCCGTACCGTCTAGGCATATTGTTTGCATACCTGTACTGTCTAGTATATTGTTTGTATACCCGCACCGGTCCAGCACAATGGGTCTGGCACAACCGGGCAATCAGTCCATATTATTGCCCAATAACTGCACCGTCCATAGCATAATGTCTGCACAACCGCACCGTCCAGGCATAATCATGCCCAGTACGTCCTGCACCCACAGGCACACATTCTGTAACCGCGTCCCATCCAGGCACATCAGTCTGCACAATCTGCAACCGTCCAGGCATATCATCTGCACAAATCTGCACCGTCCAGGCATATTGCTCCAGACAACCAAACGTCCAGGCCAATATCTGCACAACCAAAACGTCTGGTGTTAATACTGTCTGCACAACCACACCGTCCAGGCATTACTGGTCTGTACAACTGCAACCGTCCAGTGTAATAATGGCCTGCACATCCGCAACCGTCCAGGCATACCGCTCCAGCACAATCCGCACCGTCCAGGATACCGCCTGCACAACTGCAAATCGTCCAGGTTACTGCTCTGTACAACTGCACCGTCTGTACATACTGTCTGTACAACCAAAAATTGTCTAGTATATTGTTTGTATACCCGTAACTGTCTAGGTATAATGTTTGTATACCGTAAAAATTATCTAGGCATATTGTCGGTGAAATTCGTACCGTTCAGGAGTTGTCAGCACTGTACTGCGGCATATTATTTGTATACCAGTACCGGGGTTCAGGTATATTTGCATACCCTGGTACTGTCTAGGGTATATTGTTTGCTGCCTGGACCATTATATATTGTTTGTATACCTGCCCAGGCATGTTGTAATTTGCATCTATAGGGGTTGTTTGTATACCTGTACCGTCTAGGCAGATGGTCGTAGTATACCCGTACCGTCTAGGTATAGTTATTTGTATGCACCAGGCTCGTCTAGGCATATTATTTGCATACCCGTACCGTCTAGGCATATTATTTGGTATACCCGTACCTTCGCCCAGTATATTGCTTGTACATCTGTACTACCGTTCAGGGTATATTATTTGCATACCCGTACCGTCTAGGCATATTGTTTGTAATTCGTACTGTCTAGGCATATTACTTGTACAAATTGCCCAGGCATTATTTGTATACCTGTTCGTCTAGGTATATTGTTTGTATACCTGTACCGTCTAGGTATATTATTTGCATACCTGTACCACAGGGTAGGGTTGTTTGTATACCTGTACTGTCTAGGTATATTGTTTGTATACCTGTACTGTCTAGGGTATATTGTTTGTATACCTGTACTGTCTAGGTATATTGTTTGTATACCTGGGTACTGTCTATAGTATATTGTTTGTATACCTGTACTGTCTGAGTATATTGTTTGTATACCTGCACCGTTCAGGGTATATTGCTCTGTATACCCGCACTGTCTAGGTATATTGTTTGTATACCCGTACCGTCTAGGGTATTAAGCTCTGTATACCCGTAACAGTTCAGGGTGCTTGCCTGTACTCTAAATGTTCAGGCACATTGTTTGTATACCTGTACTGTCTAGGTACATTGTTTGTATACCTGTACTGTCTAGGAGCATTGTTTGTATACCTGTGTTCATTGTCTAGGTAATATTGTTTCCATACCTGACCATCTGCATATTGTTTGCATGTTCACTGTCTAGGCATATTGGTTTGCATACCCGTACCGTTCAGGCTACTGGTTTGCATCTGCACCGTCTGTGTTGTCATTTGCATAAATTCAAATTATCCAGTGTATTTCAATATCGGTACAATCAAATGTTATTACTGTCATAAATTCGTACCGTCTAGGCATATCAGTTTGCACACCGTACCGTCTAGTATTGCCTGTACAATTCGCACCGTCTAGGCATACGTTTGCACAATCTCAATACCGTCTCAGGTGTGGCACATTGCCTGCACACCCGCACACCGTCTGTGGCATATTGCCTTGCACACCCGTACCGTCCAGGCATATTGCTTGCACACCTTGTACCGTCTGTGTTATTATCAGTTTGCATACCTGCACTGTCTAGGCATATTATTTGCATGTCTGCACCGGGGTTCAGGAGGTTTGTTAAATCTGCAAATTAACCAGGCATATTGCCTGTATAAATCTGCACCCGTCTATATTATTGGCTTGTATACCTGCACTTGCTCTGTGGGTATATTGTTTGCACACTGCAATTGTCTAGGCATATTGTTTGTATACCTGCAATGTTCAGGGCATAATAAGGTTTGCATACCTGCGTACTGTCTAGGCATATTGCTTGCTTACCTGTGTACTGTCTAGGCATATTGTTTGGTATACCTGTGTACTGTCTAGGTATATTGTTTGTATGTCTGGTACTGTCTAGGCATATTGTTTGGTATACCAAATGCCTCCAGTATATTGTTTGCATACCTGCACCATCTAGGCATATTGTTTGTATACCTGCACTGTCTAGGCATATTGTTTGTCACCTGCAAATTGGGGTTCAGGGCATATTATTTGTATACCTGTACCTGTCTAGGTATATTGTTTGCATACCCGTACCTGTCTAGTATATTGTTTGTATACCCACTGTTCAGGTATATTGTTTGTATACCCGTACCGTCTAGGTGTGGCTTGGTTGTACCGTCTAGGCAATACTGTCAGACTAATTTGCAAATTGTCTAGTATTGCTTGCATACCTGTGTTCGTCTAGGTATATTGTTTGTATACCTGCATTATCTATTAGGCATATTGCTTCAGCACCTGTACCGTCTAAGAATATTATTGCGAATATTGCTTGAATACCTGTACTGTCTAGGTATATTGCTTGTATACCTGTACTGTCTAGGTATATACAGTACTGAGCCAATGTTAACTGGCATGGCAATTTTACTGAACACACATTACTGAACACATTACTGAACACACATTACTGAACATACATTATTTTTTGCTGAACATTCAACATCCATGTAAAGTGTACTGTACGAGACTCTATATCCTGTACCTGTAGTTACTTCTGAATTCATGAAATACAAAAAAATAATTACAAAACTTTACAAATGACCTTCATGAACAGCTTGGTTAGTAGTTACAAGGAAATTTACATCTATTAGGAGGATTTATGGTCCAGGGGTTAATGACCCTTTGAGAATCTAATGGGTGGTTACAGCTGCTAGGATGATTTATGGTCCAGGGGTTAATGACCCTTTGAGAATCTAATGGGTGGTTACAGCTGCTAGGATGATTTATGGTCCAGGGGTTAATGATCCTTTGAGAATCTAATGGGTGGTTACAGCTGCTAGGATGATTTATGGTCCAGGGTTAATGACCCTTGAGAATCTAATGGGTGGTTACAGCTGCTAGGATGATCTATGGTCCAGGGTTAATGACCCTTTGAGAATCTAATGGGTGGTTACAGCTGCTAGGATGATTTATGGTCCAGGGTTAATGACCCTTTGAGAATCTAATGGGTGGTTACAGCTGCTAGGATGATTTATGGTCAGGGTTAATGACCCTTTGAGAATCTAATGGGTGGTTACAGCTGCTAGGATGATTTATGGTCCAGGGTTAATGACCCTTTGAGAATCTAATGGGTGGTTACAGCTGCCAGGATGATTTATGGTCCAGGGTTAATGACCCTTGAGAATCTAATGGGTGGTTACAGCTGCTAGGATATGGTCAGGGGTTAATGACCCTTTGAGAATCTAATGGGTGGTTACAGCTGCCAGGATGATTTATGGTCCAGGGTTAATGACCCTTTGAGAATCTAATGGGTGGTTACAGCTGCCAGGATGATTTATGGTCCAGGGTTAATGACCCTTTGAGAATCTAATGGGTGGTTACAGCTGCTAGGATGATTTATGGTCCAGGGTTAATGACCCTTTGAGAATCTAATGGGTGGTTACAGCTGCTAGGATGATTTATGGTCCAGGGTTAATGACCCTTTGAGAATCTAATGGTGGTTACAGCTGCCAGGATGATTTATGGTCCAGGGGTTAATGACCCTTTGAGAATCTAATGGGTGGTTAGCTGCCAGGATGATTTATGGTCAGGGTTATGACCTTTGAGAATCTAATGGGTGGTTACAGCTGCTAGGATGATTTATGGTCCAGGGGTTAATGACCCTTTGAGAATCTAATGGGTGGTTAAGATAATTACTGCTATGAGGATCACCTGAAGATTAGACACTCTAGTTTATGGCGTCTTAACCTAACCTGACCTGACCTAACCTAACCTAACCTAACCTAACCTAACCTAACCTAACTGAACCTAACCTAACCACAAGTAATTTATATCAAATTTTTACATCAATAATTATGAGAAAATATAAATAAACATTCAAAAGGAAAATTTTAGTACACACACACACACACACACACACACACACACACACACACACACACACACACAGGATGTTAATTACACCTGTATAACCTAACTAATTAACTTACTATTACCTGTACAACTCATTTAAGAATAATCCTGTTCCTTCGACTCATATGTTTCAATGCTGGACAAGCTGTAACTCTAAGAAGATGCTTAGTCACGCACACACACAGACACACACAGACACACACACACACACACACACACACACACACACACACACAGCAGGAAAAACTTTCTGTGCTATTGCTTTCTACTCTCTCTCTCTCTCTCTCTCTCTCTCTCTCTCCTTCCTTCCTTTTCCCCTCCCTCCTTCTTCCTCCTCTCTTCTCTTCCTTCTTCTTCTTCTTCCTTTAGCTGTTGCCAAAGGTCAGGAGTCAGTCTTCTTCTGGTCGGCTCAAGCAGAGTTCCCTTTGTCTTCAACCGCCTCCACGCACAACCCGATTTTGGGCAAGTCCATCCTTCCCCACCCACGTTCCTCACCTACCCACGATGACCCTTACCGTTATGACCCGATTTTGAGCGATTTTTATCACCCTGGACCCGATTTTGACCGATGTCTATCACTCTGGACCCTATTTTTACCGATTCTATCACTCTGGACTCGATTTTTACCGATTTCTATCACTCTGGACCCGATTTTTACCAATTTCTATCACTCTAGACCCGATTTTTACCGATTTATATCACTCTAGAGCCGATTATGATCGATTTCTATGCTCCATCATACCCTGTATCACGCTTGACTCGATTTTGAGATGTTCCTATCACTCTTGAGGCCGATTTTGAGCGATTTATCTCACTTAATTCCTCCCTGGACCTTAGAAATGACTCACTCTCTCTCTCTTTTTCTTTCGCTCTAATTTAACTACCTATTTTACTCTCTCTCTCTCTCCTCTCTCTCTCTCTCTCTCTCTCTCTCTCTCTCTCTCTCTCCCATCCTATGGCTTAAATAATAGACTATCACCTATTCTTTCCTCATCGACTCTCCTATCACCATAAATCCATCTTTCCTTACCTCCTAGCCTGACACAACACTCCTATGCTTACTTCCCCTATCTGATTTCACCTGAGGATTAGTCCCCCTTCTGCTTTCACCTGAGGATTAGTCCCCCTTCTAGCTTATTTTACCTTTTGTTAGGTTAGGTTCTGTTAGGTGAGAGTTAGGTTAGGTTAGGTTAGGTTCTGTTAGGTGAGAGTTAGGTTAGGTTAGGTTAGGTGAGCGTTAGGTTAAATAAGTTTAAGTTTGTGTTAGATTAAGTTAGGTTAGGTTAGCATTAGGTTAGATTAGACTGGGTTAAATTAGGTAATTATTAGGTTAGGTTAGGTTAGGTTAAATCATGAGGTGAAAGCAGAGGCGGGCAGGTTAATCTTCCGGTGGCTCTCTACCTCCACACACACACACACACACACACACACACACACACACACACACACACACACACACACACACACACACACATCTCAATTTATCCATAGGTGACACGGCCATTACCCAGAACACACAACCCCCCTCCTCCACACACACACTTTTACGCAGAGACCAAATTTCACCCTCATTCTCCACGATAAATTCAAACCACACACACACAAGCTTAACTTTCTTCAGACGTAAAAACAAGTGACCTGACACCTAGTATTTTTCCACGGTGAAGTTTATGTACTCAGATAAAAACCTCTTTTAGTTTGTGAATGTATTTGTGTCTAAAGAGATAAATGTTAGTTACCTGGTCACCCTTCTTGAGACTAACTGCGATAAAATGTACAGTAAAAATACATTTCTATAGTTACCCCCTCAAACCCACGATTCCACATACATTTTCTATAGAGTGAAACACAAATCACATCCTGCGACAAAATACACAGTAAAAATGGATCACTTTAGTTACCCCTCAAAATCCCATGACTCTCCATACGCTTTTTATGATTGAACGATTAGGTTGATTTCGTTCTACTTGGAAATTTTTACGAATATAACGAAACAAAATATGGTGAAATTTGAGGTTAGGTTAGGTTAGACGAACACTATACTAAATTAGATTAGGTTAGGTTAGTACATGTTAAAGTGTATTAATCCAGGTGTTAATCTTCAGGTGATATCAAATTCGACTTCAATTAGTGTCCTATAAACTGTTCTGGAATTACCTGGTGAGTCAAAAGAAGCTCAGGTAGTATCCATAGTCCCAGCTCAGTGTTCATGGTTCCAGCTCAGTGTTCATGGTCCCAGCTCAGTGTTCATGGTCTCAGCTCAGTGTTCATGGTCCCAGCTCAGTGTTCTTGGTCCCAGCTCAGTGTTCATGGTCCCAGCTCAGTGTTCTTGGTCCCAGCTCAGTGTTCATGGTCCCAGCTCAGTGTTCATGGTCTCAGCTCAGTGTTCATGGTCTCAGCTCAGTGTTCATGGTCCCAGCTCAGTGTTCATGGTCCCAGCTCAGTATTCTGGTCCCAGCTCAGTTTCATGGTCCCAGCTCAGTGTTCATGGTCTCAGCTCAGTGTTCATGGTCCCAGCTCAGTGTTCATGGTCCCAGCTCAGTGTTCATGGTCCCAGCTCAGTGCAGGTCTCAGCTCAGTGTTCATGGTCCCAGCTCAGTGTTCATGGTCTCAGCTCAGTGTTCATGGTCCCAGCTCAGTGTTCATGGTCCCAGCTCAGTGTCCATGGTCCCAGCTCAGGTCCATGGTCTCAGCTCAGTGTTCATGGTCCCAGCTCAGTGTTCATGGTCCCAGCTCAGTGTCCATGGTCCCAGCTCAGTGTTCATGGTCCCAGCTCAGTGTTCATGGTCCCAGCTCAGGTTCATGGTCCCAGCTCAGTGTTCATGGTCCCAGCTCAGTGTTCATGGTCTCAGCTCAGTGTTCATGGTCTCAGCTCAGTGTTCATGGTCCCAGCTCAGTATTCATGGTCCCAGCTCAGTGTTCATGGTCTCAGCCAGTGTTCATGGTCCCAGCTCAGTGTTCATGGTCCCAGCTCAGTGTCCATGGTCCCAGCTCAGTGTTCATGGTCCCAGCTCAGTGTTCATGGTCCCAGCTCAGTGTTCATGGTCCCAGCTCAGTGTTCATGGTCCCAGCTCAGTATTCATGGTCCCAGCTCAGTGTTCATGGTCCCAGCTCAGTGTTCATGGTCTCAGCTCAGTGTTCATGGTCCCAGCTCAGTGTTCTGGTCCCAGCTCAGTGTTCAGTCCCAAATGGGGTGAGTTAACCAATCAGCTGTTGAGGTGAGTTAACCAATCAGCTGTTGAGGTGAGTTAACCAATCAGCTGTTGAAGTGAATTACCCAATCAGCTTCTCAGGGAAATCATCTAAAGTTTATAAACAATCACGCAATTACAATCACCCAATTACACGCCAACTGTTAATCCAAACTACTAAGTCGTTAATTCCCGAAGTTACATTTGTTAATATTACGTTAAATTGTGGTTAATATAAATCACGACAGATTAATTGCAATTTAGGCAGGTAAGGTCAAATCTCACCTGAGGACGAGGTTAAAAACTTGAGTTGAATTGAGAGAGAGAGAGAGAGTCAGAAAAAGAAAGAGTACAACAGAACGTGAGAGAGAGAGACAGCCAGAGATAAAAAGAGAGAGAGAAAATAGAAAATAAAATTAATTTGAAATAGATTAATGAAACTCAAATTTCATCTGTGTGGAAAAGTACCGAACGCTCACTCACACCTGTAAGAACTGGACTAATTAACAGGTGTTCTGAAATACCATTGGGAACAGATGGACAAAAAGTTATTAGTTGAGATGATCATCTGAAGATTTACCTCCTCCCCGACGCCCCCCGACCCCCCGACCCCCCCGACCCCCCACCGACACCCCCGACCCCCCCGACCCCACCCACCTCAGCTTATTGAACTTGGAGATGAGGAACTGTAACAACCTAACCTAACCTGACTTAGCCTAACCTGACGTGACCTAACCTAACAACAAGCATAACCTAATCTAACCTAACGTGACCTAACCTAACTTAACCAAACCTTAACCTAATCTAACCTAACGTGACCTAACCTACAACAAACCTTAACCTAATCTAACCTAACGTGACCTAACCTAACAACCAAAGCAACCTAATCTAACCTAACATGACTAACCAAAACAACCAAAAGCTAACCTAACTGACCTAACCAAACTTAACCAAAGCAACCTAATCTAACTAACGTGGCCGAACAAACTTAACCAAAAGCAACCTAACTTGACCTAACCAAACAACCAAAGCAACCTAATCTAACCTAACGTGATAACCTAACAACTAAACAACCTAACGTGATAACCTAAGCAGCAAACCTAACCTAATCTAACCCTGCAACTAACCCACAACCTAACTAACACTAACCAAACCTAACGTAACCTAACCCACAACCTAACGCTAACCTAACACTAACCAAACCTAACGTAACCTAACTAACGCTAACCTAACCTAACGCTAACCTAACACTAACCAAACCTAACCCAACCGTAACCTAACGTAACCTAACCTAACGCTAACCTAACCTAACCAAACACTCAAAACATTAACCCACTCACACATTCACCCATAAATTATAACAATAACAGAAGAAATCGGTTACATCATCATTTCTATTCAGTCCAAACAGCAATGTCATAGGTAACAAACACAGGTAACAAACACAGGTAACAAACACAGGTAACAAACACAGGTAACAAACACAGGTAACAAACACAGGTAACAAACACAGGTAACAAACACAGGTAACAAACACAGGTAACAAACACAGGTAACAAACACAGGTAACAAACACAGGTAACAAACACAGGTAACAAACACAGGTAAAACAGGTAACAAACAATAAATAAAACACAGGTAACAAAACAAAATAAAACACAGTAACAAAACAGGTAACAAACACAGGAATAAACAGGTAACAAACACAAGTAAATAAAAGAGTAAAAAACACAGGTAACAAAACAGGTAACAAACACAATAACAAACACAGGTAAAACAGTAACAAACACAGGAATAAACAAAAAACACAGGTAATAAAAAAACAGGTAAAAACACAGTAATAAAACACAGGTAACAAACACAGGTAACAAAACACAGGTAAAATAACAAACATAAACAAAACACAGGTAAATCAAACACAGGTAAAAAACACAGGTAAAACAGTAATAAAACACAGGTAAAAAACATAGGAAAAACAAAACAAACAAAAATAAAAAACAAATAAACAAAAAAGAATAAACACAATAATAAAACAGGTAACAAAACAGGTAACAAAACACAGTAAAAACACAGGACAAACACAGGTAACAAACACAGGTAACAAACACAGTAATAAAAATAAAACACAGGAATAAACAAAAGAAATAAACAAAAAATAAAACACAGTAACAAAAAGCAACAGTAATAAAACACAGGTAAATAAAACAGAAAAAAAACAGTAAAAAAAAACAAAAACACAAAACAAAAAAAAAAGTAACAAACACAGGTAACAAACAGAAAAAAAAAAAGTAAAAAAACACAGGTAAAAAACACAGGAATAAAAAACACAGGGAATAAAACACAGGTAACAAACACAGGTAACAAACACAGGTAAACAAACACAGGTAACAAACACAGGTAACAAAACAATAAATAAAAAACACAGGTAAAACACAGGTAACAAAAAGTTAAACAATAAACAGGTAACAAACACAGGTAACAAACACAGGTAAATAAACAGGTAACAAACACAAAAACAGGTAATAAACACAGGTAACAAAACATAAAAAAAAAAAAAAAAAACACAGGTAATAAACAAAGGTAAAAAAAATAAAAAAAAAAGAAAAAAAAAACACAGGTAACAAACACAGGTAACAAAATATAATAAACACAGATAAATAAAACACAGGTAACAAAACACATAAATAAGTAACAAACAGGTAATAAACACAGGTAAATAAAATAATAAACAAAACACAGGTAATAAACACAGGTAACAAACACAGGTAATAAACACAGGTTAAACACAGGTAACAAAACAATAATAACAAAAATAACACAGGTAACAAAACATAACAAAACAGGGTAATAAAACAAGTAACAAACACAGGTAAAAAAATAAAAACACAGAATAAACACAGGGAAATAAACACAGGTAACAAAACACAGGTAATAAACACAGGTAACAAACACAGGTAACAAACACAGGTAACAAACACAGGTAACAAACACAGGTAACACAAACACAGGTAAAAACACAGGAACACAGGAATAAACACAGGTAAACACGGAAACAAGGTAACAATAAAACAGGTAACAAACACAGGTAATAAACACAGGTAACAAACACAGGTAACAAACACAGGTAATAAACACAGGTAACAAACACAGGAATAAACACAGGTAAACACGGTAATAAACACAGGTAAAAAACACAGGTAACAAACACAGGTAACAAACACGAGTATAAAACACAGGTAATAAACACAGGTAACAAACACAGGTAAACAAACACAGGTAATAACACAAACACAGGTAACAAACACAGGTAATAAACACAGGTAACAAACACAGGTAACAAACACAGAATAAACACAGGTAATAAACAGGTAACAAACACAGGTAATAAACACAGGTAACAAACACAGGTAAACAAACACAGGTAACAAACACAGGTACAAACACAGGTAACAAACACAGGTAACAAACACAGGTAACAAACACAGGTAAACAAACACGGTAACAAACACAGGTAACAAACACAGGTAACAAACACAGGGAATAAACACAGGTAATAAACACAGGTAACAAACACAGGTAACAAACACAGGTAACAAACACAGGTAATAAACACAGGTAATAAACACAGGTAATAAACACAGGTAACAAACACAGGTAATAAACACAGATAACAAACACAGGTAACAAACACAGGTAACAAAAACACAGGTAACAACACAGGTAACAAACCTAGGTAATAAACACAGGTAACAAACACGGTAATAAACCAACAGGTAACAAACACAGGTAACAAAACAGAATACACAGGTAAAAAACACAGGTACAAACACAGATAACACAGGCAACAGCACTAAACTAATAAACACAGGTATAAAAAAAAAAATAAACACGGTAACAAACACAGGTAATAAACAATACAGGTAACAAACACAGGTAATAAACACAGGTAACAAACACAGGTAACAAACACAGGTAACAAACACAGGTAACAAACACGGTAACAAACACAGGAAAACAGGTAACAAACACGGAATTAACAAACCTTGGAATAAACACAGGTAATAAACACAGGTAACAAACACAGGTAACAAACACAGATAAAAACACAGGTAAAACAAACACAGGTAACAAACACAGAGTAACAAACACAGGTAACAAACACAGGTAACAAACACAGGTAACAAACACAATTAACAAACACAGGTAACAAACACGGTAACACAGTAATAAACACAGGTAACAAACACGAAAAACACAGGTAAGGTAATAAACACAGGTAAAACACGGAATAATAACACAGGTAACAAACACGGTAACAAACACAGGTAATAAACACAGGTAATAAACACAGGTAATAAACACAGAGATAACAAACACAGGTAATAAACACACAGGTAATAAACACAGGTAATAAACACAGGTAACAAACACAGGTAATAAACACAGGTAATAAACACAGGTAATAAACACAGGTAACAAACACAGGTAACAAACACAGGTAATAAACAGGTAAAATAAACACAGGTAACAAAACACAGGTAATAAACACACATTAAACACAGGTAATAAACACAGGTAATAAAACACAGGTAACAAAAACACAGGTAACAAAACACAGGTAATAAAACACAGGTAATAAAACACAGGTAAACAGGTAATAAACACAGGTAACAAAAACACAGGTAAATAAAACACAGGTAATAAAACACAGGTAATAAACACAGGTAATAAACACAGGTAATAAACACAGGTAATAAACACAGGTAATAAACACAGGTAATAAAAACACAGGTAACAAACACAGGTAATAAACAACAGGTAATAAACACAGGTAATAAAACACAGGTAATAAAACACAGGTAACAAACACAGGTAACAAAACAGGTAATAAAACACAGGTAATAAAACACAGGTAATAAAACACAGGTAATAAAACACAGGTAACAAAACACAGGTAACAAACACAGGTAATAAAACACAGGTAATAAACACAGGTAATAAAACACAGGTAACAAACACAGGTATAAACACAGGTAATAAAACACAGGTAAAAAACACAGTAACAAAACACAGGTAATAAACACAGGTAAATAAAACACAGGTAATAAACACAGGTAATAAACACAGGTAATAAAACACAGGTAACAAACAGGTAACAAACACAGGTTACAAACACAGGATAAAACACAGGTAATAAAATATAGGTATAAACACAGGTAATAAAACACAGGTAACAAACACAGGTAATAAACACAGGTAAAAAACACAGGTAATAAACACAGGTAACAAACACAGGTAATAAAACACAGGTAAATAAAACACAGGTAAATAAAACACAGGTAATAAACACAGGTAATAAACACAGGTAATAAACACAGGTAATAAACACAGGTAATAAACACAGGTAATAAACACAGGTAACAAAACACAGGTAACAAACACAGGAATAAACACAGGTAATAAAACACAGGTAACAAAACACAGTAATAAACACAGGTAATAAACACAGGTAACAAAACACAGGTAACAAACACAGGTAACAAAACACAGGTAATAAACACAGGTAACAAACACAGGTAATAAAACACAGGTAATAAACACAGGTAATAAACACAAGTAATAAACACAGGTAAAAAACACAGGTAATAAACACAGGAATAACAAAATAAACACAGGTAACAAACACAGGTAATAAAACACAGGTAATAAACACAGTAAATAAAACACAGAGAATAAACACAGGTAATAAAACATAGTAACAAAACACAGGTAACAAAACACAGGTAATAAAACACAGGTAAAAAACACAGGTAATAAACACAGGTAATACAAAACACAGGTAATAAACACACAGGTAACACAGGTAATAAAAACACAGGTAATAAACACAGGAATAAACACAGGTAACAAACATATAATAAACACAGGTAACAAAACACAGATAACAAACACAGTTAATAAACACAGGTAACAAACACAGGAATAAACACAGGTAACAAAACACAGGTAACAAACACAGGTAATAAAACACAGGTAAACAAACACAGGAATAAACACAGGTAACAAAACACAGGTAATAAAACACAGGTAACAAACACAGGTAAACACAGGAATAAAACACAGGAATAAACACAGGTAACAAACACAGGTAACAAACACAGGTAATAAAACACAGGTAACAAAACAGGTAATAAACACAGGTAACAAAACACAGGGAATAAACACAGGTAACAAACACAGGAAAAAAACACAGGTAATAACACAGGTAACAAACACAGGTACAAACACAGGTAATAAAACACAGGTAATAAAACATAGGAATAAACACAGGTAACAAAACACAGGTAAATAAACACAGGTAATAAAACACAGGTAATAAACACAGGTAATAAAACACAGGTAAATAAAACACAGGTAATAAAACAAGTAACAAACAATAGGATAAAACACAGGAATAAAAACACAGGTAACAAAACACAGGTAACAAAACACAGGTAAAAATAAACACAGGTAACAAACACAGGTAATAAAAACAGGTAATAAAACACAGGTAATAAACACAGGTAACAAACACAGGTAAAAAACACAGGTAATAAACACAGGTAATAACACAGGTGTAATAAACACAGGTAATAAACAGGTAACAAAACACAGGTAATAAAACACAGGTAATAAAACAGGTAATAAAACACAGGTATAAACACAGGTAACAAACATTAGTAATAAACACAGGTAACAAACACAGGTAACAAAACATAGGTAATAAACACAGGTAATAAAACACAGGAATAAACACAGTAACAAACACAGGTAATAAAACACAGTAACAAAACACAGGTAATAAAACACAGGTAATAAACACAGGTAATAAACACAGGAATAAACAGGTAATAAACACAGGTAACAAAACACAGGTAACAAAACACAGGTAACAAACACAGGTAACAAAACAGGTAATAAAACACAGGTAATAAACACAGGTAACAAACACAGGTAATAAAACACAGGTAATAAAACACAGGTAATAAACACAGGTAATAAAACATAAATAAAACACAGGTAACAAACACAGGTAACAAACACAAGGTAACAAAACACAGGTAATAAAACACAGGTAATAAACACAGGTAATAAAACAGGTAATAAACACAGGTAACAAAACAGGTAAATAAAACACAGGTAATAAAAACACAGGTAAATAAACACAGGTAACAAAACACAGGTAAATACAAACACAGGTAACAAAACACAGGTAACAAAACACAGGAATAAACACAGGTAAATAAAACACAGGTAAATAAAAACACAGGTAAATAAAACACAGGTAACAAAACATAGGGAATAAAAACAGGTAATAAAACACAGGTACAAAACATGGTAATAAACACGTGTAATAAACACAGGGAATAAAAACAGGTAACAAACACAGGTAATAAAACACACAGGGAAATAAACACAGGTAATAAAACATAGGTAACAAAACACAGGAATAAAACACAGGTAATAAACACAGGTAATAAACACAGGGAATAAACACATAATAAAACAGGTAACAAAACACAGGTAACAAAACAGGGAATAAAACACAGGTAATAAACACAGGTAATAAACACAGGTAACAAACATAGTGTAACAAACACAGGTAACAAAAACAGGGAATAAACACAGGTAATAAACAGGTAATAAAACACAGGTAAAAAACATAGAATAAAACACAGGTAACAAACACAGGAATAAACACAGGTAACAAACACAGGTAAATAAAACACAGGAATAAAACACAGGTAATAAACACAGGTAATAAACACAGGAATAAACACAGGTAATAAACACAGGTAACAAAACACAGGTAACAAAACACAGGGAATAACACAGGTAACAAAACACAGGTAACAAAACACAGTAAACAAACACAGGTAACAAACATAGGAACAAAACACAGGTAATAAACACAGGTATAAAACACAGGTAACAAACACAGGTAATAAACACAGGGAATAAACACAGGTAAATAAAACATAGGGAATAAACACAGGTAATAAACACAAATAACAAACACAGGTAATAAAACACAGGTAATAAAACACAGGTAATAAACACAGGTAACAAAACACAGGTAACAAAACACAGGGAATAAAACACAGGTAATAAACACAGATAACAAACACAGGAATAAACACAGGTAATAAACACAGATAACAAACACAGGAATAAACATCAACAAAAAACACAGGTACAAACATATGTAACAAAACACAGGTAATAAACACAGGTAATAAACAGGTAACAAACACAGGTAACAAACACAGGTAACAAAACACAGGTAACAAAACACAGGTAAATAAACACAGGTAAATAAACAGGTAACAAAACGCAGGTAAAAAACACAGGTAAACAAACGGTAAATAAACGGGCAACAAAACACAGGTAACAAACACAGGTAACAAACACAGGTAACATACAGTACAATATAAACAATAAACACAGGTAACAAACACAGGTAATAAACACAGGTAACAAACACAGGTATAAACACAGGTAACAAACACAGGTAACAAACACAGGTAACAAACACAGGTAACAAACACAGGTAACAAACACAGGTAACAAACACAGGTAACAACTAGTAACAAACAGGTAACAAACACAGGTAACAAACACAGGTAACAAACACAGGTAACAAACACGGTAACAAAACAGGTAACAAGCAGGTAACACAGGTAACAAACACAGGTAACAAACGCAGGTAACAAACACAGGTAACAAACACAGGTAACAAACACGTTGACATACAGTACACACAATAAACAAACACAGGTAACAAACACAGGTAAATAAACACAGGTAACAAACACAGGTAACAAACACAGGTAACACAAACACAGGTAACAAACACAGGTAACAAACACAGGTACAAACACAGGTAACAAACGCAGGTAACAAACACAGGTAACAAACACAGGTAACACACAGGTAACAAACAAGGTAACAAACACAGGTAACAAACACAGGTAATAACAAACACAGGTAACATACACAGTACACACAATAAACAAACACAGGTAACAAACACAACGAAAAATAAGATAAACAAAAAAAATTACTAATTTGACCGTGATATTTTGCCGGGATCTGAAAGAGGTTTGACATTTGGTTCACAAACCTAACCTACCAACCTAAAAGCTAACCTAAACCTACAACCCTAAACCTAACCTAACCTAACAACTCAACCTAAAGCTAACTAAACCTACAACCTAAACCTAACCTAACAACCTAACCCAACCTAAAAGCTAACCCTAAACTAACCTAACACAAACCTAACCTAACCTAACCCTCAACCTAAAAGCTAACCTAAACCTACCCCAAAACCTCTAAACCTAACCCAACCAACCCTAACCCAACTAAACCTAACCAAACCTAACCTAAACCTAACCTAAACCTAACTAATCAACCTAAAGCTAACTAACCCTAAACTAACTAAACCTAACTCTCTTCCTAACCTAACTTCAAACCTAACCTAAACCCTAACCTAAACCTAACCTAAACCTAACTAATCCAACCTAAAGCTAGCATAAGCCTAACCTAACCCTAGCAAACCTAGCCCAACCTAAACCTAGCACAACCTAACCTAAACCCTAACCTAACCTAGCCCTAATCCAAAAGCTAACCTAAGCCTACTCCTAACCTAACCTAAACCTAAGCCTAACCTAGCCTAACCTAACCTTCAACCTAATACAACTAACCTCTTACAACCTAACCCCTAACCTAACTTCCTAAACCTAACACCCTAGCCTAACTAACCTAACCTAGCCTAACCTAAACCTAACCTAAACCTACCATCTGTTTTCCTTTATCTTGTGAGCATTTTGTGAGTATTTACGTGAGCAATCTCAGGGCCTTAGAAAGGTTGTAAAGGTCAATTCTCAATACAATACAATAGAAATTTCACCTTTGGATCCACTACTAATACGATGATGAAGTGTGGTTAGGTTAGGTTAGGTGGGGTGAGTTTAGGTTCACTTAACACCTAAGGTAGTGCCTCAGTTAAGTGTCTCAGTTAGTATCTCCAGTAAGTAGAGTCTCAGTTAAAGGTAGAGTCTTAGTTAGTGAGTCTTAGATGAAGTAGAGTCTTAGTTAAGGTAGAGTCTCAGTTAAGGTAGAGTCTTAGTTAAGGTAGAGTCTTAGTTAGGTAGAGTCTTAGTTAAGGTAGAGTCTTGAATTAGGTAAGAGTCTCAGTTAAGGTAGTGCCTCAGTTAAGGTGGAGTCTTAGTTAAGGTAGTGTCTCAGTTAAGGTAGAGTCTTAGTTAAGGTAGAGTCTTAGTTAAGGTAGAGTCTTAGTTAAGGTAGAGTCTTAGTTAAGGTAGAGTCTCAATTAAGGTAGAGTCTTAGTTAAGAGTCTCAGTTAACGTAGAGTCTCGCTAAGGTAGAGTCCAGTTAAGGTAGAGTCTTTGTTAAGGTAGAGTCTCAGTTAACGTAGAGTCTTTGTTAGAGTCTTAGTTAAGGTAGAGTCTTAGTTAAGAGTCTCAGTTAAGGTAGGGTCATAGTTAAGGTAGAGTCTTAGTTAAGAGTCTCAGTTAACGTAAAGTCACAGCGTAAATTTGAAGTCATTTTTTTACACTTGCATTTCCATCTCAAAGGCAATCCAGTTAAGCACATCCTTACATCTTCAGTTACTAGCAAAATCACACCTTCATTAACTTTTCCTATAAGGCATTAACGCCAGTCATTGCATACCAGCACGACTGAAATAACAATACCAAAAAAAAACATAAAATAACACTACTCGGCAACTCACCGTAGACGAGTTGCCGGGACATGTTATTGTACTGCCAGACGTAGAAATATTAACTCCCAAGTCGTTAATACCGTTATTGTACTTATTTCAGAGGTAAACTTGTCAGGTGAGGTCAGGTGAGGTTAGGTTAGGTCAGGTCAGGTCAGGTTAGGTTAGGTTAAGGATTAGGGTGTTTAATCTTCAGGTGACACAAACTTAAACAACAACAACAACAACAACAACAACAATAATAATAATAATAATAATAATAATAATAATAATAATAATAATAATAATAATAATAATAATCAATTTTATGTTAGATATTTAAACACATTTTGTATAACTCTCCTACACTGTGTTAACTAAATAATAAACACACAATGTTATTACTTTCAATAATAAGATAATTAGTTTAGCAACATAAACATTGAAGTCAAATGGAATGTTTACGAAGTTCCTTGATGTTTAAAGACCGAGTCACTGGTGTCTGTTTACAAGTCACTGGTGTCTGTTTACAAGTCACTGGTGTCTGTTTACGTCACTGGTGTCTGTTTACGTCACTGGTGTCTGTTTACAAGTCACTGGTGTCTGTTTACAAGTCATTGGTGTCTGTTTACAAGTCACTGGTGTCTGTTCAAGTCACTGGTGTCTGTTTACGTCACTGGTGTCTGTTTACAAGTCACTGGTGTCTGTTTACAAGTCACTGGTGTCTGTTTACGTCACTGGTGTCTGTTTACAAGTCACTGGTGTCTGTTTACGTCACTAGTGTCTGTTTACAATCACTGGTGTCTGTTTCAAGTCACTGGTGTCTGTTTACAATCACTGGTGTCTGTTTACGTCACTGGTGTCTGTTTACAAGTCACTGGTGTCTGTTTACAAGTCACTGGTGTCTGTTTAAGTCACTGGTGTCTGTTTACGCCACTGGTGTCTGTTTACAAGTCATTGGTGTCTGTTTACAAGTCACTGGTGTCTGTTTACGTCACTGGTGTCTGTTTACAAGTCACTGGTGTCTGTTTACGTCACTGGTGTCTGTTTACAAGTCACTGGTGTCTGTTTACAAGTGACTGGTGTCTGTTTACAAGTCACTGGTGTCTGTTTATGAGTCTGGTGTCTGTTTACGTCACTGGTGTCTGTTTACGTCACTGGTGTCTGTTTACGTCACTGGTGTCTGTTTATGAGTCACTGGTGTCTGTTTACGTCACTGGTGTCTGTTTACGTCACTGTTGTCTGTTTACAAGTCACTGGTGTCTGTTTACAAGTCACTGGTGTCTGTTTACGTCACTGGTGTCTGTTTACGTCACTGGTGTCTGTTTACGTCATTGGTGTCTGTTTACGTCACTGGTGTCTGTTTACGTCACTGGTGTCTGTTTACGTCACTGGTTTCTGTTTACGTCACTGGTGTCTGTTTACGTCATTGGTGTCTGTTTACGTCACTGGTGTCTGTTTACGTCACTGGTGTCTGTTTACGTCTTGGTGTCTGTTTACGTCACGGGTGTCTGTTTACGTCACTGGTGTCTGTTTACGTCACTGGTGTCTGTTTACAAGTCACTGGTGTCTGTTTACAAGTCACTGGTGTCTGTTTACGTCACTGGTGTCTGTTTACGTCACTGGTGTCTGTTTACAAGTCACTGGTGTCTGTTTACAAGTCTGGTGTCTGTTTACAAGTCACTGGTGTCTGTTTGTCACTGGTGTCTGTTTACAAGTCATTGGTGTCTGTTTACAAGTCACTGGTGTCTGTTTACAAGTCACTGGTGTCTGTTTACGTCACTGGTGTCTGTTTACAAGTCACTGGTGTCTGTTTACGTCACTAGTGTCTGTTTACAAGTCACTGGTGTCTGTTTACAAGTCACTGGTGTCTGTTTACGTCACTGTGTCGTTTGTCACTGGTGTCTGTTTACGTCACTGGTGTCTGTTTACAAGTCACTGGTGTCTGTTTACAAGTCACTGGTGTCTGTTTACAAGTCACTGGTGTCTGTTTACAAGTCACTGGTGTCTGTTTACAAGTCACTGGTGTCTGTTTACGTCACTGGTGTCTGTTTACAAGTCACTGGTGTCTGTTTACAAGTCACTGGTGTCTGTTTACAAGTCACTGGTGTCTGTTACGTCATTGGTGTCTGTTTACAAGTCATTGGTGTCTGTTTACAAGTCACTGGTGTCTGTTTACAAGTCATTGGTGTCTGTTTACAAGTCACTGGTGTCTGTTTACAAGTCACTGGTGTCTGTTTACAAGTCACTGGTGTCTGTTTACAAGTCACTGGTGTCTGTTTACAAGTCACTGGTGTCTGTTTACGTCACTGGTGTGTGTTTACAAGTCACTGGTGTCTGTTTACAAGTCATTGGTGTCTGTTTACAAGTCACTGGTGTCTGTTTACAAGTCACTGGTGTCTGTTTACGTCACTGGTGTCTGTTTACAAGTCACTGGTGTCTGTTTACAAGTCACTGGTGTCTGTTTACAAGTCACTGGTGTCTGTTTACAAGTCACTGGTGTCTGTTTACAAGTCACTGGTGTCTGTTTACAAGTCACTGGTGTCTGTTTACAAGTCTGGTGTCTGTTTACAAGTCACTGGTGTGTTTAAGTCACTGGTGTCTGTTTACAATTGGTGTCTGTTTACAAGTCACTGGTGTCTGTTTACGTCACTGGTGTCTGTTTACAAGTCACTGGTGTCTGTTTACGTCACTGGTGTCTGTTTACGTCACTGGTGTCTGTTTACAAGTCATTGGTGTGTGTTTACGTCACTGGTGTCTGTTTACGTCACTGGTGTCTGTTTACAAGTCACTGGTGTCTGTTTACAAGTCACTGGTGTCTGTTTACAAGTCACTGGTGTCTGTTACGTCACTGGTGTCTGTTTACGTCACTGGTGTCTGTTTACAAGTCATTGGTGTCTGTTTACGTCACTGGTGTCTGTTTACGTCACTGGTGTGTGTTTACAAGTCACTGGTGTCTGTTTAAGTCACTGGTGTCTGTTTACAAGTCACTGGTGTCTGTTTCAAGTCACTGGTGTCTGTTTACAAGTCACTGGTGTCTGTTTACAAGTCATGGTGTTTACGTCACTGGTGTCTGTTTACAAGTCACTGGTGTCTGTTTACAAGTCACTGGTGTCTGTTTACAGTCACTGGTGTCTGTTTACGTCACTGGTGTCTGTTTACAAGTCACTGGTGTCTGTTTACAAGTCACTGGTGTCTGTTTACGTCACTGGTGTCTGTTTAAGTCTGGTGTCTGTTTACAAGTCATTGGTGTCTGTTTACAAGTCACTGGTGTCTGTTTACAAGTCACTGGTGTCTGTTTACGTCACTGGTGTCTGTTTACAAGTCACTGGTGTCTGTTTACAAGTCACTGGTGTCTGTTTACAAGTCACTGGTGTCTGTTTAAGTCCTGGTGTCTGTTTACAAGTCACTGGTGTCTGTAAGTCTGGTGTCTGTTTACAAGTCACTGGTGTCTGTTTACAATCATAGTGTCTGTTTACAAGTCACTGGTGTCTGTTTACAAGTCATTGGTGTCTGTTTAAGTCACTGGTGTCTGTTCGTTTACTCACTGGTGTCTGTTTACATCACTGGTGTCTGTTTACGTCACTGGTGTCTGTTTACAAGTCATTGGTGTTGTTTACGTCACTGGTGTCTGTTTACGTACTGGTGTGTGTTTACAAGTCACTGGTGTCTGTTTACAAGTCACTGGTGTGTTTACAAGTCCGTTCTGTTTACGTCACTGGTGTCTGTTTACATCACTGGTGTCTGTTTACAAGTCATTAGTGTCTGTTTACGTCACTGGTGTCTTTAAGTCACTGGTGTCTGTTTACAAGTCACTGGTGTCTGTTTACAAGTCACTGGTGTCTGTTTACAAGTCACTGGTGTCTGTTTACAAGTCACTGGTGTCTGTTTACAAGTCACTGGTGTCTGTTTACGTCACTGGTGTCTGTTTACAAGTCACTGGTGTCTGTTTACAAGTCACTGGTGTCTGTTTTAATCACTGGTGTCTGTTTACGTCACTGGTGTCTGTTTACAAGTCACTGGTGTCTGTTTACAGATCACTGGTGTCTGTTTACAAGTCACTGGTGTCTGTTTACAAGTCACTGGTGTCTGTTTACAAGTCACTGGTGTCTGTTTACAGTCACTGGTGTCTGTTTACGTCACTGGTGTCTGTTTACGTCACTGGTGTCTGTTTACAAGTCACTGGTGTCTGTTTACAAGTCACTGGTGTCTGTTTACGTCACTGGTGTGTTTGTACTGGTGTCTGTTTACATCACTGGTGTCTGTTTACAAGTCCTAGTGTCTGTTTACAAGTCACTGGTGTCTGTTTACAAGTCACTGGTCTGTTTCCTGGTGTCTGTTTACGTCACTGGTGTCTGTTTACAAGTCACTGGTGTCTGTTTAGTCATTGGTGTCTGTTTACAAGTCACTGGTGTCTGTTTACGTCACTGGTGTCTGTTTACGTCACTGGTGTCTGTTTAAAGTCACTGGTGTCTGTTTACAAGTCACTGGTGTCTGTTTACAAGTCACTGGTGTCTGTTTACAAGTCACTGGTGTCTGTTTACAAGTCATTGGTGTCTGTTTACAAGTCACTGGTGTCTGTTTACAGTCATTGGTGTCTGTTTACAAGTCATGGTGTCTGTTTACGTCACTGGTGTCCGTTTACAAGTCACTGGTGTCTGTTTACAAGTCACTGGTGTCTGTTTACAAGTCATGGTGTCTGTTTACAAGTCACTGGTGTCTGTTTACAAGTCACTGGTGTCTGTTTACAAGTCACTGGTGTCGTTTACAAGTCACTGGTGTCTGTTTACGTCATTGGTGTCTGTTTACAAGTCACTGGTGTCTGTTTACAAGTCACTGGTGTCTGTTTACAAGTCCTGGTGTCTGTTTACAAGTCACTGGTGTCTGTTTACGTCACTGGTGTCTGTTTACAAGTCACTGGTGTCTGTTTACAAGTCACTGGTGTCTGTTTGCTAGTGTCTGTTTACGTCACTGGTGTCTGTTTACAAGTCACTGGTGTCTGTTTACAAGTCACTAGTGTCTGTTTACGTCACTGGTGTCTGTTTACAAGTCACTAGTGTCTGTTTACAAGTCACTGGAGAAAGTGTAGCCACAGAACACCGTGATATAGCCACTATATATATTGTATGCTCCACCATGATCGCTCTGGTCACACACACACACACACACACACACACACACACACACACACACACACACACACACACACACACACACACACACACACACACACACCAACACAACACACACACACAACAACACAACACACACACACAAACACACACACACACACACACACACACACAGACGGATGGCTAGATACCCAGACAAGACACATAACCAGTAGAACAGACAGACATTCAGCAAGACAAACTTATACCCAGATAGAGACATAGAAGACACACACTCACCCCAGACAGAAAGACAAACACTCACCCCAGACAGAAAGACACACACTCACCCCAGACAGAAAGACACACTCACCCCAGACAGAAAGACACACCTCACCCCAGAAGAAAGACACACACTCACCCCAGACAGAAAGACAAACACTCACCCCAGACAGAAAGAAGACACACACTCACCCCAGACAGAAAGACACACTCACCCCAGACAGAAGGACACACTCACCCCAGACAGAAAGACAAACACTCACCCCAGACAGAAAGACAAACACTCACCCCAGACAGAAAGACAAACACTCACCCTAGACAGAAAGACAAACACTCACCCCAGACAGAAAGACACACACTCACCCAGACAGAAAGACAAACACTCACCCAGACAGAAAGACAAACACTCACCCCAGACAGAAAGACAAACCTCACCCCAGACAAGAAAGACAAACACTCACCCCAGACAGAAAGACACACACTCACCCCAGACAGAAAGACAAACACTCACCCCAGACAAGAAAGACAAACACTCACCCCAGACAGAGAAAGACACACTCACCCCAGACAGAAAGACACACTCACCCCAGACAGAAAGACACACACTCACCCCAGACAGAAAGACAAACACTCACCCCAGACAGAAAGACAAACACTCACCCCAGACAGAAAGACACACACTCACCCCTGACAGAAAGACTCCCAGAAAGACACACACTCACCCCAGACAGAAAGACAAACACTCACCCCAGACAGAAAGACACACACTCACCCAGACAGAAAGACAAACCTCACCCCAGACAGAAAGACACACACTCACCCCAGACAGAAAGCACACACTCACCCCAGACAGAAAGACACACTCACCCCAGACAGAAAGAACACACACTCACCCCAGACAGAAAGACAAACACTCACCCCAGACAGAAAGACAAACACTCACCCCAGACAGAAAGACAAACACTCACCCCAGACAGAAAGAACCACACTCACCCCAGACAGAAAGAACACACTCACCCCAGACAGAAAGACAAACACTCACCCAGACAGAAAGACAAACACTCACCCCAGACAGAAAGACAAACACTCACCCCAGACAGAAAGACAACACTCACCCCAGACAGAAAGACAAACACTCACCCCAGACAGAAAGACAAACACTCACCCCAGACAGAAAGACAAACATCACCCAGACAGAAAGACAAACACTCACCCCAGACAGAAAGACAAACACCACCCAGACAGAAAGACACACACTCACCCCAGACAGAAAGACACACACTCACCCCAGACAGAAAGACAACACTCACCCCAGACAGAAAAGACAAACACTCACCCCAGACAGAAAGACAACACCCCCAGACAGAAAGACAAACACTCACCCCAGACAGAAAGACAAACACTCACCCCAGACAGAAAGACAAACACTCACCCCAGACAGAAAGACAAACACCACCCAGACAGAAAGACAAACACTCACCCCAGACAGAAAGACACACACACACCCCAGACAGAAAGACACACACTCACCCCAGACAGAAAGACAACACCACCCCAGACAGAAAGACAACACCCCAGACAGAAAGACAAACACTCCCCCCAGACAGAAAGACAAACACTCACCAGACAGAAAGACAAACACTCACCCCAGACAGAAGACACACACTCACCCCAGACAGAAAGACACACACTCACCCCAGACAGAAAGACAAACATCACCAGACAGAAAAGACAAACACTCACCCCAGACAGAAAGACAAACACTCACCCCAGACAGAAAGACAAACACTCACCCCAGACAGAAAGACAAACACTCACCAAGACACACACTCACCCCAGACAGAAAGACAAACATCACCCCAGACAGAAAGACACAACATCACCCCAGACAGAAAGACAAACACTCACCCCAGACAGAAAGACACACACCACCCCAGACAGAGACAAACACCACCCCAGACAGAAAGACAAACATCACCCCAGACAGAAAGACAAACATCACCCCAGACAGAAAGACAACACTCACCCCAGACAGAAAGACACACACTCACCCCAGACAGAAAGACACACACCACCCCAGACAGAAAGACACACATCACCCAGACAGAAAGACAACACCACCCCAGACAGAAAGACAAACACTCACCCCAGACAGAAGACACACCACCCCAGACAGAAAGACACACACCACCCCAGACAGAAAGAGACACACACCACCCAGACAGAAAGACAAACACTCACCCCAGACAGAAAGACACACACCACCCAGACAGAAAAGACACACACTCACCCCAGACAGAAAGACACACACTACCCTAGACAGAAAGACAAACACCACCCCAGACAGAAAGACACACACTCACCCCAGACAGAAAGACAAACACTCACCCCAGACAGAAAGACACACACTCACCCCTAGACAGAAAGACAAACACTCACCCCAGACAGAAAGACAAACACTCACCCCAGACAGAAAGACAACACCACCCCAGACAGAAAGACACACACTCACCCCAGACAGAAAGACACACACCACCCCAGACAGAAAGACACACACCACCCCAGACAGAAAGACAACACTCACCCCAGACAGAAAGACAAACACTCACCCCAGACAGAAAGACACACACTCACCCCAGACAGAAAGACACACTCACCCAGACAGAAAGACACACACTCACCCCAGACAGAAAGACAAACACTCACCCCAGACAGAAAGACACACACTCACCCCAGACAGAAAGACACACACTCACCCCAGACAGAAAGACACACACTCACCCCAGACAGAGACACACACTCACCCCAGACAGAAAGACACACACCCACCCCAGACAGAAAGACACACACCACCCCAGACAGAAAGACACACACTCACCCCAGACAGAAAGACACACACTCCCCCAGACAGAAAGACACACTCACCCTAGACAGAAAGACAAACACCACCCCAGACAGAAAGAAAACACACTCACCCCAGACAGAAAGACAAACTCACCCCAGACAGAAAGACAACACCACCCCAGACAGAAAGACACACACTCACCCCAGACAGAAAGACAAACACTCACCCAGACAGAAAGACACACATCACCCCAGACAGAAAGACAAACACTCACCCCAGACAGAAAGACACACACTCACCCCAGACAGAAAGACAAACACCACCCCAGACAGAAAGACAAACACTCACCCCAGACAGAAAGACACACACTCACCCCAGACAGAAAGACAAACACTCACCCCAGACAGAAAGACACACACTCACCCTAGACAGAAAAGACACACTACCCCAGACAGAAAGACAAACACTACCCCAGACAGAAAGACAAACACTCACCCCAGACAGAAAGACAACACTCCACACAGACAGAAAGACACATCACCCCAGACAGAAAGACAAACACTACCCCAGACAGAAAGACAAACACTCACCCACAGAAAACAAACACTCACCCCAGACAGAAAGACAAACACTCACCCCAGACAGAAAGACAAACACTCACACAGACAGATACACACTATAAGAACATAAAAAGAATGGAGGAAACTGCAGGGCCTATTGTCCATACTGGGCAGTCCTGTTTACACCCAACCCCTATTGCTCATATAAGCATCCAACCTGTGTTTGAAGCTATCCAGCGTATTCGAGTTAATGATGATATTTGTAACTTGTTCCATCCATCCACTACCTGTTTCAAACCAGTGTTTACCTATATCACGCCGAAATCTAAATTTGTCTAATTTAAAACCATTGTTACGAGTTCGCTCCTGGTTGATAGTTTGAGTATCTTTGTAATGTCCCTTTGTTTAGGCCCTGACTTCCACTTATACACCTCTATCAGGTCGCCCCTCGCTCTACGTCTCTCGAGGGAGTGCAAATTAAGATGCTTTAACCTGTCTCTATACTCAAGGTTCCTAATGCCTGGGATTAGTCTTGTCATTCTCCTCTGAATTCTTTCCAATGACTCTATATCCATCCTGTAATACGGTGACCAGAACTGAACTGCGTAATCCAGGTGTGGTCTCACAAGCGCAAGATACAGTTTTAGGATGACCTCTCTAGTCTTGTAACTAACACTCCTTTGTATGAACCCAAGTACTTTATTAGCCTTGTTGCAGGCAAAGCATTGTTTACTTGGCTTAAGGTTCCTACTTATCATTACTCCTAAACCTCTCTCGCAGTCGGATTTCTCTATGGCATCGTTGTTCATCTGGTATCTGGTTTCCCTGTTTACATCTCCTATACTGAGTACTTTACATTTGTCGACGTTGAATTTCATCTGCCATTTTTCAGACCATTCGAAAAATTTGTTTAAATCTTCCTGTAGTTTTGCCGAGTCCTCGTCAGATTTGATAACACGTCCTATTTTAGTGTCATCAGCAAATTTACTTATGTTGCTGTCAATGCCGATATCTATGTCGTTTATGTATATAATAAATAATAACGGTCCAAGTACTGAGCCTTGGGGAACTCCACTTGTGACGTTGCTCCAATGGGACTTAGTGCCGTTAATGCTCACTCGCTGTTTCCTGTCCTGTAACCACGCCCTAATCCATTTAAGGGTGTCACCTTTGATGCCATGAGCTTCTACCTTTCTAATTAGTCTTTCGTGGGGGACTCTGTCGAAGGCTTTACTAAAGTCGAGATATACCACATCATATTTGTGCCCCTCGTCCACCGATTCGAAAACTGATGTAAAGAATGTTAATAGATTAGTTAGGCAAGAACGTCCGCTTGTGAAGCCATGCTGGGAATTATTGATCAATCGGTGCTTCTCCAGGTGATTTTCGATAGAGTTTGAAATGATTGCTCAGTAATTTGCCTACTAATGATGTTGGGATAGTGATCTATCCTTCTTGAAAAATCGGCGTACATTGGCTATCCTCCAGGATTCTGGTACTACCTGTTTTTAATGACATGTTAAACAACTTTGCTAAGGGCATACTAAGCTCTTCCTTACATTTCTTTGTCTCTGGCAAATATCTCGCCAGGACCAGGTGTCTTATTAGGCTTTAGTTTGTCTATTTGCTTACTAACATCGTTACTAGTCACTACTATCTCACTTAATTTGTTTTCTTCACTATCTCTGAATAGAGTCGGTGCCTCGGGTATCATGTTTAAATTTTCGGTGGTGAAAACTGTTGAAAAATATTTATTCAAATTATTGCTCATTTCTCCGTCGTTATCAGTGAGCTCGCCGAAGTCTGACCGTATTGGTCCAATCTTTTTTCGTGTTTTAGTTTGATACATTTGGTAGAATCCTTTGGGGTTTGTCTTCGCCTCCCTTGCTATCCTTACCTCATTATTCCTCTTTGCTTTCCTTATCTCGGTTTTAACCCTACTCGCCAATACCCTATAATAGTCCCGGAGGTGAATTTCGCCACGATTTATCCTTCTACCTCTGACGTATTGTCACGGATACCCACAAAATGTTCTATACTACTGAGGGTATACACAAACACTTGTTGTCTTAAAAGTAGGTTCTATTCTCGTACGGGAGATATATACAGTAGGATGCAGAAGCTCGCGTTCACACACCACGAGGACTCTGTCTTCTCTCTCCACATCTATCTTTGTATTACTGGGCGCTGGCCTGTACAGATGCCAGCATTCACATATATCATACACTACCTATAGCCTTCCTTTGGCCAATGATGTTCTTTAAATAATTATTTATCCATTTAGGGTCATTGTTGTCTGATCTGAGTTTTTTGTATGGTATGTTCTGCCTTTGTGCATTAAGTAACTCACTATTTAAATTGTCGTGGAACTCGGCAATCTCAGATCTCGTTATCAGGTCAGTGTCATCTGTCAGGTTCACAGCCAAGCGCGACACCCCCTCTCTCAGCTGCCTCTTTAAACTGTCAAAGTTTGCCCTTCTGAAATCTGGTACTTTAGTGGAATTTTCCTTACGTCTGCCCTGAAAATCTAACTGGAATCGAATTTCTTTGTGATCGCTGTTTGCAAGTTCGTTCCCTACCTCGACATTGCTAATTAGGTTTTCTCTGTTCGACAGAACTAAGTCCAGTATATTATTACCCCGTGTGGGTTCGGTTATATGTTGACTTAGGAAACAGTCCTGGATCGTCTCGAGAAAATCCTCTGCTTCTGAGTTACCCGTAAGGTCAGTCCAATCTATTTGGCCAAGGTTAAAGTCGCCTACTATACAGACTTTGTTGTGTGTGGAAGCCCTGCGCATTTCATCCTAGATAAGTCGCTCATTTTTCCCGACCGTCGCTTAATTCTATCCAAATTGTTTCTGTATTCCTCTCAGTTTTTATTTCCTTATTTATTTCACACTTCAGATTATCCCTAACATAGATTGCTACTCCGCCTCCTTTCCTGGTCTGCCTATCGGTATGGAACAGTTTGTAACCCGCAATTTGGTATTCGACTGGTAACTCACGTGTGTCTAGGTTGATCCATGTTTCAGTGAATGCAATTATATCGATTTTTTCGGTACATACCAAGGCCCTAATATCATCCATTTTGTTTCTCATACTTCTACTGTTCGTGTAGTATACATTTAAGTTAGTCGTGTTCTGAGTCCTCCCCTTACCGCGTTTAGTTTTAAACTCCCTGTCTAATTTAGTTTTGTCATCATTCCTAACACTATTTCCCTGTAGTCTTTCACTTTGTTTACCCGCTCCCACTGCAGTCTCCTCCACCCCCGTGCCCATATGTTCCCTTAGCAGTTTAAAGACTTCGATATCTTTTGAACTGCCCCTACTGTTTGTATAGTATACATTTAAACCTACTCTTCCCTGGTCCTGTTTTACCCCTTGTCCTGAGCAACTAATTTTACTTCCCAGGACCTGCTTGTTTTTTGACTCCCACTTTCCCCGACCCCTCTCTACTGGCGAAACCCCCCCTTCGGAGTGACAATTTCACGCTCCAGGGATGCAGACAACGTCTTTACCCCCTCACGAGACAAGTGTACTCCGTCACGACAGTACAGGTAGTCGTTGCCATAGAATCGTTGCCAGTTATCAATGAATGTCCAACCATTGTTTGCACAATGTTTTTCCAGATACACACTCACACAGACAGATACACACTTAATATACACCATTTTTATAAAGTATACTTATAATTAAGACAAATTGTGTGAGACTAACTAATTATGTATCAGATAGATCACCATGTAATACTAATGAACGCCTTTGTTCTCTGTAGGTGTTGACCACATCAATAAATATCGAACGCGTCAACAGTCGGGTTTCAATCATTCCCTTTGACTTGCCCGTCACCTGAACGTCCCTATTCCCAACGCGTTTATATTAGTCGTGATTTACTCATATTAAATTTTCGCTTTAGACATTAATGTATTTTTTTTTTAGAGGTAGAAGTTAATTTCAACGCGTATAATTCTTAGTATTTTCATCTGGGTCTGAATAATACGATAGCCGGTCATTTTAAGTGGCCAAAATGTAACACCATATTTTTACACAAGTTCTTTTTCAATAATTTCACGGTAAAATAATCACAGCAGAAGGGTATTTTACTAACCTGTGTTTGATGGAGGAGGGAACTGTTCGATGATAGAGAGTCAAGCGGCCAGGTTGTGTTTGTTGACAGAGTACAGACGAGGCTTAGCTAACAACTTGTCCGTACACTGTGAATACATCAACAAAGAATAAATACCCAATTTCCTTCATTACATCAACTAATTCCAAATAAAATCACCTTAAAATATCAAAATAATATATAATTTATCATATTATTTAATTATTTTTATAGTAGTTATTAATTATATTGTTTTAAAGTATAAGGAAGTCAAAATGCACTCATTCGGACAAATTGTACTGAAAAAAAATCATGTGGGATTTAAATTATTATTATTATTATTTCCTTTTAAACAATAAATATAAAATATCCAGATTAATACACGTTCATAAGGTTAATATTCCTCATTAATTGTGATATAAAAATGTATCTAACTGGTTGATCTAAACTGAAATAAAATATAAATTAATAACCCAACTCGAATCACCACGTAAAAGTTAGAAAAATAACAAAATTTAACATGATTAACTTACCTACGTTAATAGTTTATAAATAGTCTTTAACTCTAATCTTCAGTTAAGACAAATATTTTTTTTCCCACATGATATAACGACGATACAGTGAAACCTCCATATAACGGACTTCTCCCTCCATATAATCCGTTAGCTGGAGGGCTTCATAACGGACCCTCGATATAAAGAACTTTCATCTCATTATAGTTCGTTACATGGGGAATTGGAGGAAGGAGTTGGTGAGGGGTACAGGGGGGTGGGGGAGTAGAAGGGGTGGGGAGTAGAGGGGGTGGGGGGTAGGGGGGTGGGGAGTAGAGGGGGTGGGGGAGTAGAGGTGAAGTAGAGTGGGGAGTAGAGGTGGGGGTAGAAATTTGGGGGTAGAGATTCAGAGATGAGAGAGGTGGGGAAGTAGAGGTGGGGGAGTAGAGTGGGGGAGTAGGGGGGTGGGGAGGAGAGTGGGAGTGGTAGAGGTGAGGGAGTAGGGGGTGGGGAGTGGGGGGTGGGGGAGTAGGGGGGTGGGGGGTAGGGGGGTGGGGTGTGGGGGGGTGGGGCGTGGGGGGTGGGGGGTGGGGGGTGGGGGAGTGGGGGTGGGGAGTGGGGGTGGGGTGGGGGGTGGAGGTGGGGGGAGTGGGGGGTGGGGAGTGGGGTGGGGAGTGGGGGTGGGGTGGGGGTGGGGTGGGGTGGGGAGTGGGAGTTGGGGTGGGGGGTTGGGGTGGGGTGGGTGGGGTTGGGGTGGGGGGTGGGGAGTGGAGTTGGGGTGGAGTTGGAGTGAATTGGGGGAGTGGGGGGTGGGGGAGTAGAGGGGGTGGGGAGTAGAGGGGTGGGGAGTAGAGGGGGGTGGGGGAGTAGAGGGGGGCTGTTATCTATCTATCTATCTATCTATCTATCTATCTTCTTTTATTAATGTTTCAAACTTTTTCTTTTCAGGATTTTGATTGGAGGGAAAAACGGCGTTAGCAAGTTCTGACGTCACTAAGGTCTGACGTCACCAAGTACTGACGTCATCAAGTTCTGACGTCATCAAGTTCTTACGTCACCAAGTTCTGACATCCCTCAGCCCCGTCTACACCAGGTTATGAAATCAACAAGTTCTGACGTCACCAAGTTCTGACATCCCTCAGCCCTGACATCACCAAGTTCTGACATCACTAAGCCCTGACATCACCAAGTTCTGACATCACTAAGCCCTGACATCACCAAGTTCTGACATCACTAAGCCCTGACATCACCAAGTTCTGACATCACTCAGCCCTGACATCACCAAGTTCTGACATCACTAAGCCCTGACATCACCAAGTTCTGACATCACTAAGCCCTGACATCACCAAGTTCTGACATCACTAAGCCCTGACATCACCAAGTTCTGACGTCACTAAGCCTTGACATCACCAAGTTCTGACGTCACTAAGCCTTGACATCACCAAGTTCTGACGTCACTAAGCCTTGACATCACCAAGTTCTGACGTCACCCATTCCTACGAGTATCTATCTCTATCTCTATGTCTCTCTATCTCTCTCTCACTGACATCATTACACACTGAAGTCACCGTGATGTCAAGACGAGCTACCACCTGGGAACAATATACTCACGAGCTGTTCAATCAAGCTCACCTGTCTCTAATTGCCGAGGACAGGTACGAGATAACGGAGAGGTCTCGTGAGGAGGACAGGAGTGAGAGGTCTCGTGAGGAGGACAGGAGTGAGAGGTCTCGTGAGGAGGACAGAAGTGAGAGAAGTGAGGAGGTCTCGTGAGGAGGACAGGAGTGAGAGGTCTCGTGAGGAGGACAGGAGTGAGAGGTCTCGTGAAGAGGACAGGAGTGAGAGAAGTGAGAGGTCTCGTGAGGAGGACAGGAGTGAGAGGTCTCGTGAAGAGGACAGGAGTGAGAGAAGTGAGAGGTCTCGTGAGGAGGACAGGAGTGAGAGGTCTCGTGAGGAGGACAGGAGTGAGAGGTCTCGTGAGGAGGACAGGAGTGAGAGGTCTCGTGGGGCATATACCGAGGACAAGAGTGAGGTAAAGCAGGAAAGATCTTACGAGATATATGGCGAGGACAGAAGCCACGTCTTGTCCTCGTTTCACCTGAAGAGAGACGAGACGAGTGTGACGAGATCGCCGCCAAATAGAATCCAATCGAGACCAGACGAGACAGAGGCTCGATCCCCTGTTCTCAAGACATTGCCTCCGCCACTATTACCGTTGGACCACTCAGCGACGTTTAAACGCAATGTCTCAGGCGTTGAAATTCAGTCTACGAGTCATTCCACGTTGCCCAGACACACTTCAACGCCAAGACACACTTCAACGCTAAGACACACTTCAACGCCACTATCTAGACACATTTCAGCGCTATCATCCAGAGACACTTCAACGCCAAGACACACTTCAACGCTATCTTTACACAGTTCATCACCCCTACCTAAGCATATCTCAACGCTATCCTTGCACAGTTCAACGCCACAACACACTTCAACGCTACCTGTTCACAGTTCAACGTCGCCACACCCTCAACGCACTTTAACGCCACCCTTACAGAGTTCAACGCTACCTGTTCACAGTTCAATGCATCATATATATAGTGTGACGCCCCATATACACAGTTTGACTCCCTTAACGCAATGTTCAACGCCACCCAGGCATAGTTCAACGTCTCCCAGGCATAGTTCAACGCCACCCAGGCATAGTTCAACGTCTCCCAGGCATAGTTCAACGCCATTCAGGCATAGTTCAACGCCACCCAGGCATAGTTCAACGCCACCCAGGCATAGTTCAACGCCACCCAGGCATAGTTCAACGTCTCCCAGGCATAGTTCAACGCCACCCAGACACACTTCAACGCCAAGACACACTTCAAAGCCAAGACACACTTCAACGCCAAGACACACTTCAACGCCAAGACACACTTCAACGCTAAGACACACTTCAACGCCACTATCTAGACACATTTCAGCGCTATCATCCAGAGACACTTCAACGCCAAGACACACTTCAACGCTATCTTTGCACAGTTCATCACCCCTACCTAAGCATATCTCAACGCTATCCTTGCACAGTTCAACGCCACAACACACTTCAACGCTACCTGTTCACAGTTCAACGCCGCCACACCCTCAACGCACTTTAACGCCACCCTTACAGAGTTCAACGCTACCTGTTCACAGTTCAATGCATCATATATATAGTGTGACGCCCCATATACACAGTGTGACTCCCTTAACGCAATGTTCAACGCCACCCAGGCATAGTTCAACGCCACCCAGGCATAGTTCAACGTCTCCCAGGCATAGTTCAACGCCACCCAGGCATAGTTCAACGCCACCCGGGCATAGTTCAACGCCACCCAGGCATAGTTCAACGTCTCCTAGGCACAGATCAACACCACATTGTTCAACGCCATACACTTCAGCGCTACCCACGCCGCGTCGAAACTCTCCACCTCCTCTCCTGCCGATAACGCCCTTAACGCTCCTCTCAACGCTACAAGAACACTTCATTTCAACCCCTCCTTCACCACCCTCTCAACGCACCTCCACGCCGACCTCTCAACGCAACTCCCCGTCCACTACCCCGCCCTCACGACGCACTACATCGCCCTCACGACGCACTACCCCGCCCTCACGACGCACTACCCCGCCATCACGACGCACTACCCCGCCATCACGACGCACTACCCCGCCATCACGACGTCCCACCCCGCCCACTTCCACGCCCATTTCAACGCCGCTTTTCCATGCCAACATATCAACGCCATCAACAGATTGTTATTCACCAACAAGACGAGAAATGGAAGAGGAAATTAGACTCCAAAGAAAGGTGAGTATATGACTGTCTTGCCCCAAAATGATTACCAGTGCGAGCATTCACTAGCGTCTGGCGTAAACTATCCACCCAATAAAATCAATCTTACTGTGAAATAAACTAGGGTAACTAATCTTCAGGTCATCTAAAACACCTGTGATTATAATGATAAATTAACAGGTATGTGGTGTATGTGGTGATGTGGCCAGGTCGCTACACTTCGGCGGATTGGCTTGTGACTCCTGTAAGGCCTTCTTCAGGAGAGCTGTCTTAAGTAAAGCCTATCGTACCTTCGTCTGTACCAGCGATCAACAGTGCGTAATAACTGTTGATTCTCGACGGAGTTGCCAGGAGTGCAGGTCAGTTGAGTGTCTGTATGGTGTCTCTATGGTGTCTGTATGTCTGTATGGTGTCTGTATGTCTGCATGGTGTCTGTATGGTGTCTGTATGTCTGCATGGTGTCTGTATGGTGTCTGTATGTCTGCATTGTGTCTGTATGGTGTCTCTATGTCTGCATGGTGTCTGTATGGTGTCTCTATGTCTGCATGGTGTCTGTATGGTGTCTGTATGTCTGCATGGTGTCTGTATGGTGTCTGTATGTCTGTATGGTGTCTGTATGGTGTCTCTATGTCTGTCTGTCTGTTAGTAATCCATCCTCCAGACGATATTAATTTAAGCAAGTTACTCCAATCTTCTAGGTAGAGAGTGTGGAGTAAGAATGGAATATGAGAAAACGGAGGAGTGTGATGGTAAACTTATGTATTTTCATGGGTGAGATACGTGTTTGTGCTAGCGTGTGTTTGTGTGTGTTTTTGTGTAATTGTATTTATATGTATGTGTTTGCGTGTATGTGTGTGTGTGTATGTGTGTTTGTTTGTGTCGAGTAGACTTGTGGTTATGAGTGAGTGTGTGATTATTTGTGTGTGTACAAGTAAGGGATGCTGTGTGTGTGTGTGTGTGTGTGTGTAGTAAAAAAGTGAGGTTGAATGCATAACAATCAATAAAAATATCTGCGTACCTAACCTAACCAAACCCAACCAAACCCAACCTAACCAAATCCAACCCAACCTAACCTATACACCTGTTGATTAAAGTAATATATTCTCACAGGTGTTATAAATAGCCATGACGAGAGAGAGAGAGAGAGAGAGAGAGAGAGAGAGAGAGAGAGAGAGAGAGAGAGAGAGAGAGGAAGCTAAGAATCCACTACTATTAACGATAAGCAGTATTTCACTTCTGATAACCCGTGATAAGAAACTGCTTCATCACCCACACTAGGGCATAATATTCTCAATTCTTACTACATACCCAACACCAAACCAGTGACTAAATATATACAAAAAATACCCTATATAAATCTACTTTCGATGTATATATATATAAATTAGGTATTATAATCCATACGGTGGATATATTTACATAGTTTATATAGGTATTTTCTTGACAAGTGTAGAGTGGTGAAGGTCGGAATGTGAGGCAACATCTGGCAACCTATTGTATTTGCTTACTAAAATACACGTTAAGATTCTTACAGTAGTTTAGTCGTAATGGTTAACTAGTGTTGAAATAAACTCGTTAAGGGTTTGTTTATATAACTGATCAGTGTGTGTTTACATCCCGATAGCCGATAAAAAAAAAACCTGTTTATTTACATCCTGAAAGACGAAAACTACAAAATCAACTAAATAAGGTAGAGGTTAATGTTAGACTTGTGGTTTGTTTTGGTTACGTGTTCGTGTATAAACAGAATGTCCATATTTAATCCAGATTTAACCCCAATTTAACCTTTAATGCTGATTTAATCCCTAAATAACCCCTATTTAATCCATATTTAACCTTTATTTAATCCCAATTAATCCATATTTAACCCAAATTTAATTTATTCCAGATTTAACCCTTATTTAACCCTTATTTAACCCTGATTTAACTCTTCTTATTGCCCCTCATAATAGGATGTTGGATTTACCTCACATTAACATAGGAAATATATTTGTTGAGTTAAAATCTTGTTTGTGATGTTTAGCTGTTCGTGGTACTGAATGTTATAGTCACCTATTATCAAGGCTTATTTAACCCTTATTTTAATCTTATTTAATCTTATTTAACCCTATGTGTAACCGCCATTCAGCTGGTTAAAGGATAATCAGACTTGTGACGTTGAACTCAAATATTATAATTCGGTCAACCTCTTGGATACAATTCATTTTAGTAATTAACCTAAATCATACATGACAATCATAGCTTTGTAATTAATCTAATCTTAACACTTACAATGAGTACTTAATTTGCCATATTTTATGTTACCACAATGATAAACGAAGCAACGGACACAGTCTACATGTGTACATAATAAGTACTAGTTAAACTTATGTGTTGAAAGTCTCAAGAGAAACCAGGTTAGGTGTTGCCTCTGTGGTCTGAATAACTTAATGAGGAACCAGGTTAGGTGTTGCCTCTGTGGTCTGAATAACTACAGTGCCGATACACCAGCCGCCTCCCCAACCCTCTCTCGATGGGTGAGGGCTGTTGAGTCAGGCGATTATACACAAACAAACTCCCTTACTACCACCCAACACCTCACCTCCTCTGGGTCTCTCATCTCCACCATGTTAACACTCTACACACGGTATACTGGCAGGCACACCCAATAAACATGACATGACTTACAGCCTAACATGGGTCTCTCATCTCCACCATGTCAACACTCTACACACGGTATACAGGCAGGCACACCCAATAAACATGACATGACTTACAGCCTAACATGGGTCTCTCATCTCCACCATGTCAACACTCTACACACGGTATACAGGCAGGCACACCCAATAAACATGACATGACTTACAGCCTAACATGGGTCTCTCATCTCCACCATGTCAACACTCTACACACGGTATACAGGCAGACACACCCAATAAACATGACATGACTTACAGCCTAACATGGGTCTCTCATCTCCACCATGTCAACACTCTACACACGGTATACTGGCAGGCACACCAATAAACATGACATGACTTACAGCCTAACATGGGTCTCTCATCTCCACCATGTCAACACTCTACACACGGTATACTGGCAGGCACACCCAATAAACATGACATGACTTACAGCCTAACATGGGTCTCTCATCTCCACCATGTCAACACTCTACACACGGTATACAGGCAGACACACATGACATGACTTACATAAACTCTCATCTCCACCATGTCAACACTCTACACACGGTATACTGGCAGGCACACCCAATAAACATGACATGACTTACAGCCTAACATGGGTCTCTCATCTCCACCATGTCAACACTCTACACACGGTATACAGGCAGACACACCCAATAAACATGACATGACTTACAGCCTAACATGGGTCTCTCATCTCCACCATGTCAACACTCTACACACGGTATACAGGCAGACACACCCAATAAACATGACATGACTTACAGCCTAACATGGGTCTCTCATCTCCACCATGTCAACACTCTACACACGGTATACAGGCAGGCACACACCCAATAAACATGACATGATCTCTTCATGTTTCAACATGGGTCTCTCATCCCCACCATGTCAACACCCCACACGGTATACAGCAGATACACCTGGCCAAACATGACATGACCAGCCTAACATGGGTCTCTCATCTCCACCATGTCAACACTCTACACACGGTATACAGGCAGGCACACCCAATAAACATGACATGACTTACAGCCTAACATGGGTCTCTCATCTCCACCATGTCAACACTCTACACACGGTATACAGGCAGGCACACCCAATAAACATGACATGACTTACAGCCTAACATGGGTCTCTCATCTCCACCATGTCAACACTCTACACACGGTATACTGGCAGGCACATCCAATAAACATGACATGACTTACAGCCTAACATGGGTCTCTCATCTCCACCATGTCAACACTCTACACACGGTATACTGGCAGGCACACCCAATAAACATGACATGACTTACAGCCTAACATGGGTCTCTCATCTCCACCATGTCAACACTCTACACACGGTATACAGGCAGACACACCCAATAAACATGACATGACTTACAGCCTAACATGGGTCTCTCATCTCCACCATGTCAACACTCTACACACGGTATACAGGCAGGCACACCCAATAAACATGACATGACTTACAGCCTAACATGGGTCTCTCATCTCCACCATGTCAACACTCTACACACGGTATACAGGCAGGCACACCCAATAAACATGACATGACTTACAGCCTAACATGGGTCTCTCATCTCCACCATGTCAACACTCTACACACGGTATACAGGCAGACACACCCAATAAACATGACATGACTTACACCCTAACATAATGTTTGTTTATGTGTTATCCTATTCATTACTGCTTGCGGTAACACCTATTAACCCCTACTTTCCACTGTTTACCCTTATTAACCCCTATTTTATCATATTAACCCTTATTTTCCACTGTTTATCCTTAATTAACCTCTATTTACCCTTATTAACCCTCATTTTACCCTTATTTAACCCCTATTTACCCTTATTTTATCATATTAACCCTTATTTTCCACTGTATCCTTATTTAACCCCTATTTACCCTTATTTAACCCCTATTTTCCCTTATTAACCCTCATTTTACCCTTATTTAACCCCTATTTACCCTTATTTTATCCTATTAGCCCTTATTTTATCATATTAACCCTTATTTTCCATTGTTTATCCTTATTTAATCCCTACTTACCCTTATTTAACCCCTATTTACCCTTATTAACCCTCATTTTACCCTTATTTAACCCCTATTTACCCTTAGTTTATCATATTAACCCTTATTTTATCATATTAACCCTTATTTTCCATTGTTTACCCTTATTTAACCCCTATTAACCCTTATTTTACCCTTATTAACCCTTATTTAACCCTAATTTACCCTTATTTTCCACTATTTACACTTATTAACCTTTATTTAACCCCTATTATCCTTTATTTACCCCTAATTAACTCTAACCCTCAGGTAGCATCAGGTGTCTAATCCTCAGGTGTAAAAATACTCATAATTACATTTTTGTTACGTATTAATTATTATTTTTTTTAAAACTAAAGTGATAATTAATTTAGTGTTATTTTAGCCATTATTTATTTGTTTAGTAAAAATATGTATCACAAGATTTTAATTTGTATTTATTATTTTTGTTTTATGAGATGTTATTGGGATAGTTTCTTACAATAGTTGACTGAAATAAAGATATTGTTATTATTATTATTATTATTATTATTATTATTATTATTATTATTATTATTATTATTACTACTGTTATTATTATTGTTATTATTATTTGTAGTAGTAGTATTAATATTATTATTATTATTATTGTTATTATTATTATAATTGTTGTAATTATTATTATTATTATCATCGTTATTATTATTATTATTATTATTATTATTATTATTATTATTATTATTATTACTACTGTTATTATTATTGTTATTATTATTTGTAGTAGTAGTATTAATATTATTATTATTATTATTGTTATTATTATTATAATTGTTGTAATTATTATTATTATTATCATCGTTATTATTATTATTATTATTATTATTATTATTATTTCATAACATCACTACAGTTTAGTTTATGTTACAGGCTGTATTTACTGCACTATGTTAGGTTAGATAACGTTGGATCTCTCTCTCTCCATATATACATGACGTACAGTACATCGGTTAGGACACAAACATGTACAGTATACATCAACACTACCCGGGGTTAGTCTAATTCACAATTGATTGGTTGCGCTGGTTGTGACGTCAGAAGAATGACGTCACTAGTGTCTATGACGTCAGAGGAGAGAGAGAGAGAGAGAGAGAGAGTGTGTGTGTGTGTGTGTGTGTGTGTGTGTGTGTGTGTGTGTGTGTGTGATAATAATAGCCGTAATTTAACGTTTTATTGAAAAGAAACCTTGGCAGACAGAAGGCTGAAAATATACAGTTACATATTTAGAATGGGTTTCCGAATTAAATAATATACAAAGTAACATAGGTAGCACAAATAAGGCATAAATAACTAGATGGGGAAAAGCTCAAACTACAGTTCATTTCAACATAGTGACAGTGTAAGGAGCAGTGTTTACTGGGAGTGAATACACTGATTTATTACAAGTTATTGATAATCTTTACAATGGTTGGGACTGGGCTGTTCTTATAGCGATCAGTTCGTGCACGTATGGGCTGGATGCGGTTGTGGTGTCGAACAGCAATTCTCGGGCGAGGGATCTCAGGTGGTAGTAGGAACCGGTTCCTACAACACAAAAAAAACTAACCTAACCATCATTACAGGTTCGCTGGCTGTTTGCGCGCTGGTATGGACGTGTCGCTGGCCAAACGTGAGGACGAGAGAACGCACCACTCGAATCCCACCTACCACCACCACCGCCACCAACAACAACAACAACAACCACCACCACCACAACGCCGCCACGAACGGATTAATCATAACATAAATGTAATCCAGACGCCTTATCCAAGCTTATCCATCCGGGACATGACCCCAGGGTCGAGTTATGGTCTCAGTAGCTCTCAGGGTCCAAGGCCATTGTTTTCTCAGGGCTATGGCGAAGGAGGGGTAGTTATGGGATCTGGGTATCCGAGAGCTGAGGGTTCTGCTCCGTCGATAAGGGGTTCCTCAAGGGGTGACGCTGGCTCCTTCGTCAGTTATCATCGACCCTTCCCCGGGGATAACTTCGTCACTAGTTATCCAGGTCTGGGGAGTAGTCTTATGCCTGGTACTAGTTATATGCCTTCAGGTCTCCATGAACGTACTAGTGGTAATATGGCTAGACATGAGCCCCCTAGACATAGCCCCCCCAGCAGCTATAATCTCGTGGGTAGTATTAGTCCACAAAATAGCCACATGCCTATGGTGTGTGCTAGTTCGCCAAGTAGTCCCACACGACATAGCCCCATGGGAGACTATAGCCCTCCTCATAGCCAGGCTTCTATGGCTACTACCAGACCGACTGTTATTAGCAGCCGAGTGTTGCCCACTACCCAAGATGACGGCCGCTCCTCCTCCACACCCTGGGGGGAGGTGAAGAAGGAGCCAGCCATCACGGAACTTCAAGTCAACCCCGCCGCCCTTGAGAGATCCAGTAGTTCAGGTAGTGGCGGCCCGTCTACCTTACTACCTCAGTCTCCGCTGGTGTTTGGGAAGGATCTGGAGCCTTACCTCAGCTGTCGGGACTACGGGGAGATCAAGGAGCTTCATGACTTATACTCAACCTCGTTCGACCTGCCGGCACCTATACGGGACCGGATGATCAAGACGGAGGAGTTAGGGAAGCTGTACTCACACTTCATACAGAAACGGGCCAAGTTCCTGGTGAACACTCCGCTGTACAAGACCCTGGCGCAGGAGGACCGTCAGAAGCTGCTGCACACAGCGGTGGCCATGAGTACCTACTTCACGGGGGCGCACCTTATCGACATGACCAACTACACGTGGAAGGCTCACAACGGCACCGATAAGAGCAGCCCCATCATGTCGGCCACCACCATCCGTCCCGTCCTCACCCACGAGCAGTTCATGTTTGTGATGCGTTACTACACCACCTACTCCCCCTTCTTCACCGACCTGACGGTGGCCATACTGATGCAGGTGTTGTCGCTCTTCTACCCTGAGCCGGGGCTGGTGGAGCAGGAGGTGGTGGAACAAGGGCGTCTACACTACCTGGGTCTCCTCTCACGGTACCTGGCGGTCACTCACGGTCCTCACCTTGGTGAAGCTCACCTGAGAACACTGTTGGACAGCCAGCGAGAGGCCCGCCACCTGGTCCACCTTCTGCAGCACGTGGACCTGACGCCTCGAGTACCCAGACGTGACCTGGTGGCCTCAAGGAAGCTCCTGGTGGAGGGTATACAGCTGGTGTGTGACCGGGCCAGGAACAGCCTGGCCATGAGGGACACTACCAAAGGCCCTATGAGGGACAGTTACCGTATACTGCCTGGCCCTTGTAACCCTGCAGAAGCTCTCCTGCCAGTAGGGTCTTCCCGGACGCAGGATACCGAGCGCGTGGCCTTCATCCAGGACACTCTCATCCGTCTGGCCAACTGTGAGGATCCCCACACCCTAGAGAAGGCTCGACGCATCCTGCCTCCTGACCTCATCCTTAAGTTCTTCCACCAACAACAGGGAGCCTCTATGACACAGCACCTTTCTTTGTACCGCCTGACACCGTCCAGCTAGCTGACACCTACCGCCTGACACCGTCCTGCTAGCTGACACCTACCGCCTGACACCATCCTACTAGCTGACACCTACCGCCTGACACCGTCCTGCTAGCTGACACCTACCGCCTGACACCACCCTACTAGCTGACACTGACTGACACACCTTAGTTCACCGCCAGAAGAGTCAATACCGTACAAGACCTAACCTAACCTGACATAACCTAACCTGACAATAATAGGTCCAATACCAACCCCTCCTTCACCCCCTCTCCCCCTCACATCAAGCAGGGGAGGGGGGGTGGGGAGGTGGGGCTAAATCAAGATACTTTATCACTATACCAAATATACTAAGGCGCCCATGAGAGCTAGAGTATACTGTATATATATATATTCAAAGTATATATATATAACATATAATTAATGTATATATATATATATAAATCTTTTCATCTCCACCTTGAGTAATGGAGAAAAGTTGGACGCATAGAACTGTGAACTTGTAAGCAAAAATAAGCAAAGATAAACCAGGAAATAACTTAAGATCAATAGATATGTATTTGTCGAGATGTTTTTGTTAATATATAAACAAAAACAACCAAATTAAGGGACCAGATAATAATGTATTTGTCAACTGTGTTTTTGTTAATTTATGTGATGTAGTGTTTTTGTTACATATACTTTTGTTGTAGGCTATTTAACTGCTATTGTGTCCAGCTATTTAATATATTAAGGCTAGTTTTATCGTTGTGTTTGTTGGTGTGTTAATGTGCTTCAGTGACCGGGGGGGGGTTGGGGGAGGGGCTGTTTATGAAGCACCGGTAAATAGGTCTTTGTTATAGGTGCTTCAGTAAGGGGTCTTTTTTGAAGTACCGGTTTCTAGGTCTTTGTTATAGGTGCTTCAGTAAGGGGTCTTTTTTGAAGTACCGGTTTCTAGGTCTTTGTTATAGGTGCTTCAGTAAGGGGTCTTTTTTGAAGTACCGGTTTCTAGGTCTTTGTTATAGGTGCTTCAGTGGCCAAGAGGGTCTTATGAAGCACCATTTACTAAGACTTTCTACCAAGACAATAGGTTCTACAGCTGGGCCTTGATTCGCTAAGTAAGGTCTTGAAAGAGCTACACTGGGAAACTCTTCACTTAACACTGAGACTCTGCCTTAACTAGATACCTTCCCTTAACACTGAGACTCTACCTTAACTAGATACCTTCACTTAACACTGAGACTCTACCTTAACTAGATACCTTCACTTAACACTGAGACTCTACCTTAACTAGATACCTTCACTTAACACTGAGACTCTACCTTAACACTGAGACTCTACCTTAACTAGATACCTTCACTTAACACTGAGACTCTACCTTAACTAGACACTTTCACTTAACACTGAGACTCTACCTTAACACTGAGACTCTACCTTAACTAGATACCTTCCCTTAACACTGAGACTCTACCTTTACTAGATACCTTCACTTAACACTGAGACTCTACCTTAACTAGATACCTTCACTTAGCACTGAGACGCGACCTTAACTAGATACTATCACTTAGCACTGAGACTCTACCTTAACACTGAGACTCTACCTTAACACTGAGACTCTACCTTAACTAGATACCTTCACTTAACACTGAGACTCTACCTTAACTAGATACCTTCACTTAATACTGAGACTCTACCTTAACTAGATACCTTCACTTAACACTGAGAGTCTACCTTAACTAGATACCTTCACTTAACACTTGGACTCTACCTTAACTAGATACCTTCACTTAACACTGAGACTCTACCTTAACTAGATACCTTCACTTAACACTGAGACTCTACCTTAACTAGATACCTTCACTTAACACTGAGACTCTACCTTAACTAGATACCTTCACTTAACACTTGGACTCTACCTTAACTAGATACCTTCACTTAACACTGAGACTCTACCTTAACTAGATACCTTCACTTAACACTGAGACTCTACCTTAACTAGATACCTTCACTTAACACTGAGACTCTACCTTAACTAGATACCTTCACTTAACACTGAGACTCTACCTTAACTAGATACCTTCACTTAACACTGAGACTCTACCTTAACTAGATACCTTCACTTAACACTGAGACTCTACCTTAACTAGATACCTTCACTTAACACTGAGACTCTACCTTAACTAGATACCTTCACTTAACACTGAGACTCTACCTTAACTAGATACCTTCACTTAACACTGAGACTCTACCTTAACTAGATACCTTCACTTAACACTGAGACTCTACCTTAACTAGATACCTTCACTTAACACAGAGACTCTACCTTAACTAGATACCTTCACTTAACACTAACTGACACAAAATTTAACACACAGTCTTAACCATATTTAGCCATGTCGCTTACGTCCTTCTTACCCACAACATAAATCAAATAATCCGCCCATTTTTGTACAAATTATTGATATTTAAGTTATTATAAGTGGATTTATATCGTTAAGTATATAAGTAACTCAGGTTTAGTTTAAGTGTTGTATTTTGGGGGGTTGTATTGTGTGATTTAATTTGATACTTTTATACAACTGTTGTATTTTTTTGTATTATGTGATTTACTTTTAATTACTTTTATACAACTGTTGTATTTTGTGATTTACTTTTAAACAACTGTTGTATTTTTGTTGTATTTTGTGATATACTATTAAATACTTTTGTACAACTGTTGTATATTTTTGTATTTTGTGATTTACTTTTAATCAAATACTTTTATACAACTGTTGTATTTTTTGTGATGTTGTTAATGTAGGTGTTGTATTTTCTTAGAGGTTATAGACAGGATAACCTAACCAAACGTAACCTAACCTAACCAAACGTAACCTAACCTAACCAAACGTAACCTAACCTAACCAAACGTAACCTAACCTAACCAAACGTAACCTAACCTAACCAAACGTAACCAAACGTAACCAAACGTAACCAAACCTAACCTAACGTAACCTAACCTAACCAAACGTAACCTAACCTAACCAAACCTAACCTAACCTAACCTAACCCAACCTAACCTAACCTAACCTAACCTAACCTAACCAAACCTAATATTGTGAAGACTTGAGGATTATAATATGAATATTAAAAAAATTATTATCAACCATTAAGACAGACAGACAGACAGATAGATAGATAGATAGACAGAGACAGACAGAGACAGACAGACAGATAGACAGGCAGACAGATAGACAGAGACAGACAGACAGATGGATAGACAGAGACAGACAGAGACAGACAGACAGATAGACAGGCAGACAGATAGACAGAGACAGACAGATAGACAGAGACAGACAGACAGACAGATAGAGGGATAGACAGACAGATAGATAGATAGATAGACAGAGACAGACAGACAGATAGATAGACAGACAGATAGATAGATAGATAGAGACAGACAGACAGACAGATAGATAGATAGATAGACAGAGACAGACAGAGACAGACAGACAGATAGACAGGCAGACAGATAGACAGAGACAGACAGACAGATGGATAGACAGAGACAGACAGAGACAGACAGACAGATAGACAGGCAGACAGATAGACAGAGACAGACAGATAGACAGAGACAGACAGACAGACAGATAGAGGGATAGACAGACAGATAGATAGATAGATAGACAGAGACAGACAGACAGATAGATAGACAGACAGATAGATAGATAGATAGACAGAGACAGACAGACAGATAGATAGATAGATAGACAGGCAGAAGGATAGATCTAGACAAAAAAGACCGATAGAGACAGACAGACAGAAGCAAACAGACAGACAGACAGAAACAGACAGACAGACAGACAGCTTTTGAAATTTCCTATAGTAATTTAATCTCTTTTCTACCTTTTGAATTCACATACGATAAATATAATTATTCTTTTATTAAATTAAGAAATAAATAAATAAGTCAACTAAATCAAAATACAATATAGATTCTGTATAATACAATAAAGGAGATAAATTTCCCGTCTCACAATAGGTAAATAAAATCAAAATAATAATATTCTAGTTAATAAAGGTGTATTAATGTATAATTTTGTATAGTAATGTATTTTATTGGCTACAGTATGATGTATTTACGTGTTTCTTTAGTTATTGTATTTATTGTAGTTCGCTAAGTCTCATTTTATACATAGAATAATAATAATAATAATAACTACAACAATTAAAAAATTACACAACTCTTAATTCATATCAACTAAATTCATAACCAACAACTACAACCGTATGTGTTGTATTAATTAATTATCTTACTGTATTATAAATTCTACTGCCAGTATCTTTAAGCAACGTTCACCTTGTGAGGTTGTATGTTGTATTTTAACTGTATTATACAACATACATTGAAAAATAGCAAAATCAAGCACTCAGTAACTAATGTATGTGTGTATAAAACCGTATTTATTTCACTATGTATAAATTTGTATTCATATCACTAATTTTATACATATTAAACATGTATTTTGTCAACATGTCTGATAATTTTTGTGTATTTTGTGTATACTCTGTGTGTGTGTGTGTGTGTGTGTGTGTGTGTGTGTGTGTGTGTGTGTGTGTGTCTTCGGACTTTACTGTCATTTTATACAGACATTAGACATATAGACAGAGAGACAGACAGACAGACAGACAGACAGATCTCACCTGTACTGTACAATACCTGGGATAAGAATTAATTAAAGATTTAATTTATTTGTTATTACCCTTAAAAAAATAATCTGAAATAATTGAAATAAATAATAAGTGATTAATGGAAAAATCTGACAGAAGTTACTTAAATCTGACAGAAGTTACTTAAATCTGACAGAAGTTACTTAAATCTGACAGAAGTTTCATAGAAATCTGACGAAAGGTTACTTAGAAATCTGACGAAAAGTTACTTAAAAATTCTGACAGAAGTTACTTAAAAATTCTGACAGAAGTTACTTAAATCTGATAGAAATTACTTAGAAACCTGACGAAAAGTTACTTAGAAACCTGACAAGTTACTTAGAAAATCTGACGAGAAGTTACTTAGAAATCTGACGAATAGTTACTTAAACCTGACAGAAGTTACTTAGAAACCTGACAGAAGTTACTTAGAAAATCTGACAGAAGTTACTTAGAAATCTGACAGAAGTTACTTAGAAATCTGACAAGAAGTTACTTGAAATCTGAAAGAAATTACTTAGACATCTGACAAGAAGTTACTTAAATCTGACAGAAATTACTTAAATCTGACAAGTTACTTAAATCTGACAGAAGTTACTTAAATCTGACAGAAGTTACTTAAATCTGACAGAAGTTACTTAAATCTGACAGAAGTTACTT
>NW_024726362.1:80000-87500 GCF_018991925.1 Homarus americanus
GCCAAATTGCTGAGGGTCTACGACTCCTGCAATATCAGCATAAGCTCAGTCAAACACAAAACTTTCACAGATTAGGCTGGGTATTGGGGTGATTGCAATAGGTCGTAGCTGATTTAAGGATTGTGGGCTGGTTGACTTGGGCACTGGTGATACATAAGAGGTCTTCCAGTCAGCTGGGCATCTGGCTTGACTGAGAGAAGCATTGATGATGGAGCAGAGGGGTTTAGCAAGCTCCGGGGAGAACTCCTTGAATAGTTTCATTGGTAAGTCAATGGGGGTGGTAGAGCGTTTTAATTTTAGTTTGTCCAGGCGTTTTGCTACGTCAAATTCCTCTACTAAGTCAGTGGGAAGGGGGGCTGGTAGGTAAGCAGGGAGAGTGGTTGTGTCAAGCCGTGGGAGCGTCTGGCATATAGTAGCGAAATGGTTATTTGTTTGCTCAGCTGCGTCAACATTAGTGAGATGGCTAAGGAAGGGGAGGGGGTGTGTCATATTGTTTAGTCCACAGAGTTCTTTAAGCTTACCATACCATTGACTGATGTTGGTCTGCTTCAGGTGTTGTAATTTGGTTGGGTAGTGGGACTTCTTTGCAGTGCGTATTTCGCGGATGACTCTGTTGCGAAGTGACCTGTAGCGGATGTGGTCATTGAGATGAAAGGCTCTGTCTCTCTGTTGCATAAGTCTTTTGATCCGAGGTGTGATCCAGGGCAAGTCAGCTGGGTGAGATCTGACGGACTTCTCGGGGAAGAAGTGGTGGTGAGCTTCGGTGGTGGTGTTGGTATAATTTATCCATTTGGTTTCCACGTCATCCACGCTGAGTACTTCAGTCCAGGGATAGTGAACTATCCACTGTCCAAAGAGGCGCACTGCAGAGTTAGTAATCGGCCTGTAGGTCTTGATGTAGGGTCTCTGTACTTGAGTGGGAGTGGCAGCAGGGGACCAGAGCACTGATAAGTGTGTGCTACACCCGATAGGAGGCAGTGGTTGAGGAGGTTGGTACTGGTCCGCTAAGTCAGTTAAGATAAGGTCAAGGGTGTTTTGACCGTGTGTGGGGAAGGTCACAACTTGTGATAGTGATAGCTGGTCCTGGATATCAGTGGTGTCAATTTCATTTAAATCCCCACATAATACTAACTTGGCACATGGGTACCTAACTCTGAGGTGGTCTGAGGTGGTGATGAGATGATTGATAAGAGTGTCTCTGGTGGGTGATCGAGGCGGATGGTATGCCACACAGATTATGATGGAGGCAGTGTTGCGTGGGTGTGCCCGCAGCACGACACGTACCCATAATGCTTCCACATCTGCTGGGACTTGAACATCCAGGCGTGACGGGCGTAGGTCATCTTGACAGAAGAGGGCAACGCCCCCTCCGCGTCTTTGTGGACGAAGGTGATGAAAGAGTTGATATCCCTCAATGTGACACGTTTCAGGTACAATTTGCCAAGTCTCACATATGGCAACCACGCGCGCGGCGGTTGACCTGACTGTAGTTGCCAGCTCGTCGAACTTGTTAGCTAGGGAAGTGACGTTGGATAGCAGTAAAGACGGGAGATCATACCATATCCGTGGAACTTCAGTGTGGTGGTATGGTCTGTCAGGGGTGGGTTTCTCCGGTTTCCTAGTGGAGGTTACGGTTCTAATGGGCTTATGTGCATGACGGCCTTGTCTACGGCTCCGCGCGTGGAATATTTTCAGTGACTTGAGTAGCGCGATAACACTCCCATCAGGATAACCGTTCCCACGCTTTAGATGATACAGAGTGCGTCGGGAGTAAGTGATTGGTGGCCATCGGTTGAAATCTGTTGTGGGCGGACGGAAGTGTTTGTCACTGGCGGCACTTTGAGGGACACTGACACTGGTAGACATCTGTTAATGTTTGTCAGTTGTAAAGACCGTGGACTTTGTCCTCGGTGCTTGGGGTCGCCGACACAGTTTTCACGATATATGTAAACACCGCGGTGGTCCTTGTCACTGGCACTTTAAAGTTGACCGATAAAGTGCCCACTGTCTGACTTTTCCTTGGGGTGCACTATCGAGCACTGTATGGTAATCACTTATTGCACTGATGGCTAGAATGTTTTGCCGAGAAAGTTCCTTAGGTGCACTATAGGAACACTGCTCCGTAATCATTCGTTCACTAATCACTAGAATGTTTTGCTGAATCGATCCTGGTGTAGTAAGGCTGGTAGGGCGTTGGGGTATAGCAGGGGGAGTGGGCAGGGCCAAACAGATTCGGCCTGGCTGCTAAAACCGAGAGCGCCTTCAGGCACGTCTTATCTCACTGAGGGTTGACAAGTGTGTGTGTGTGTGTGTGTGTGTGTGTGTATGTTTATGCGAGTGTGTCTGTCTGTTTATGTGAGTGTGTGTGTGTGTGTGTGTCTATTTATGTGAGTGTGTGTGTGTATTTGGTGAATTAGTCTGTAAACATTTGAGAGTTTTGACATATGTATGTATGTATGTCTGTATCCATATATGTATACCATGAACGTATGTATGTATATCTAGGATGTTATATTATCAGTAATATTAAGATCTAGGGTGTAAACAATGATGAAAATACCGATTATGTATACTATAGAAAACGTATATTTATCACACTTAATGGGTAACTCTTATAAAAACGATGAACTTTCCTTAACACTGTATAAAATATCTAGTTAGCAATGAAAACGACAAACAAATGAAATAAACTGAAGAGGGAAGATTTGCGGAGGGTAGAAATTGTTTTGTTACGAACCACGCCATCAATTGTCATGATCTACCTACCCAGCACTACGAACCACGCCATCTATTGTCATGATCTACCTACCCAGTACCACGAACCACGTCATCAATTGTCATGATCTACCTACCCAGCACCACGAGCAACGCCATCTATTGTCATGATCTACCTACCCAGCACTACGAACCACGCCATCTATTGTCATGATCTACCTACCCAGCACCACGAGCAACGCCATCTAGGGACGAAACCCGAGTATGACTAGTCTTAGTTACCACCCGGTTTCTCCATATCCTGGTTGTTGCGTCACCTCCTCAAGTCTTCCTCATCAGCTCCAGTTCACTCTGGGAAGTGACCACACTAGGATCACCTATCCTGGAAACCCACGCACAGTGACTACCTACCATCGTCTTCAATACTCAGCCTTACTCGTTAGCCATCTCAGCACTGCACTTGAGTATTTTGTAATCTTATATTGCCTCCCCACCTCCACTTGCTTCAGATTGTTATATGTTGTGTAAATATGTATATACTGTTGTCAATGTTGCGTATGTTTAGGTTAAGTTTGGTTAAGGGTAAATTATAGAAAGCTGAATAATTTGTTAAGGAATTCATGGTATTTTATTATACACAACAAAACTCGCATCCTTGTCTACCCTTTTATAGTCCGATTGTCTTTGTTTTTATTGTTGTTGCCTGTTGGGATCTGGGTAGACGTATAACTATATTCTAAATCCCCAACTGTAACAGTTTACTTGTTAGAGAAAATTGGTAATTATGTAAAAATAGCCAGAGATAGATAGGTAATGTTTAATAATAGGGTGAAATGTGATAGGGTAGGGTAGGGTAGGGTAGGGTAGGGGCTAGGGTGGCTTATCTTCACGTGGTCCATCAACCCTACAGTGATGTCCAGAGAGACACTACATTCTTAACACAAAAACAACAACAAAAACAACAACAATAACAAGAACAACAACAACTATGACAACCAAACCAACATTTCAGGTTCTTATTTGTCACCATTACCTGACACCTGCACACACACACACCTGCACAAAAACACACAAACACACACACACCATAACACTAGGGACGTGGCGGGGTCACTCTCTCTCTCTCTCTCTCTCTCTCTCTCTCTCTCTCTCTCTCTCTTCTCTCTCTCCCTCCTCCTTCTGCCACGCCTTCAGGGACGTGGAACCCTTTGAGGAGCGGTGAGTCAGGCGCCAAGGACACACACACACACACACACTCTGGGACTCCCTTAGGGTGACATGTGACCTTACCATTGCCACTCACTGTTGCCTGACGAGTTAAGGGATGGGGTGAGGGCTGAGGGAGGATGAGGGTGAGGGTGAGGGCTGAGGGGAGGATGAGGGGGTGAGGGTGAGGGCTGAGGGAGGATGAGGGTGAGGGGTGAGGGAGGGTGAGGGGTGAGGGGTGTGAGGGGTGAGGGGAGGATGAGGGGTGAGGGGGGCTGAGGGCTGAGGGTGAGGGGTGAGGGAGGTGAGGGTGAGGGTGAGGGTGAGCTGAGGGGAGGATGAGGGGTGAGGGGGGGTGAGGGCTGAGGGGAGAATGAGGTGAGGGGTGAGGTGAGGGAGGATGAGGGGTGAGGGGGTGAGGGTGAGGGCTGAGGGGATGAGGGTGAGGGAGGTGAGGGGTGAGGGGTGAGGGGTGAGGGGAGGATGAGGGGGTGAGGGGGTGAGGGTGAGGGCTGAGGGAGGATGAGGGGTGAGGGTGAGGGTGAGGAGGATGAGGTGAGGGAGGTGAGGGGTGAGGGGTGAGGGGAGGATGAGGGTGAGGGTGAGGGTGAGGGAGGGTGAGGTGAGGGGGGTGAGGGTAGGATGAGGTGAGGGAGGGTGATGAGGGGTGAGGGGAGGGTGAGGGGTGAGGGGTGAGGAGGGTGATGAGGTGAGGGGAAGAAGATAGGAGAAGGGTGGAAGAGGAAGGGATAAAAGAAGAACTGGGAGAGAACAGAGAGGGGAGAGGGAGAATGGAAGAGAGGAAGGAGGAATGGGAAGAGAAGAGGAAATAACGAGAGAGAGAGAGGAGAGAGGGAGAGAGAGAGAGGAGAGGGGGGGGGGGGGAGAGAGAGAGAGATAAACAACAACAGTAACAACAACAACAACAACAACAGCTACCTCTGGGTATTGTATGTTAATGTAACCTATTTTCAGGTCACTACCTCACCTGCCTACCTGTCTCCTTCCCTACCTGTCTCCCTCCCTACCTGTCTCCTTCCCTACCTGTCTCCCTACCTACCTGTCTCCCTCCCCTACCTCGTCTCCTTCCCTACCTGTATCCCTACCTACCTGTCTCCCTCCCTACCTGTCTCCCCTTCCCTACCTGTCTCCCTCCCTACCTGTCTCCCTCCCTACCTGTCTCCCTCCCTACCTGTCTCCCTCCCTACCTGTCTCCTCCCCACCTGTCTCCCTACCTACCTGTCTCCCTACCTGTCTCCCCACCTACCTGCCCCTCCCTACCTGTCTCCTCCCTACCTGTCTCCCTCCTACCTGTCTCCCTCCCTACCTGTCTCCCTCCCTACCTGTCTCCCCTACCTGTCTCCCTACCTGTCCCCTCCCTACCTGTCTCCTCCCTACCTGCCCTCCCCTACCTGTCTCCTCCCCTACCTGTCTCCCCTACCTACCTGCCCCCTCCCTACCTGTCTCCCTCCCTACCTGTCTCCCTCCCTACCTGTCTCCTTCCCTACCTGTCTCCCCTCCCTACCTGTCTCCCCTCCCTACCCCTGCCCTCCCTACCTGTCTCCCTCACCGTCTCCCTACCTGTCTCCTCCCTACCTGTCTCCCCTCCCTACCTGTCTCCCTCCCCTACCTGTCTCCTTCCCTACCTGTCTCCCCTCCCTACCTGTCTCCCTCCCTACCTGTCTCCCCCCTCCCTACCTGTCTCCCTACCTACCTGTCTCCCTCCCCTACCTGTCTCCCTCCCCACCTGTCTCCCTCCCTACCTGTCTCCCTCCCTACCTGTCTCCCTACCTACCTGTCTCCCTCCCTACCTGTCTCCCTACCTACCTGTCTCCCTACCTATCCTAGAAAAAAACAAATTAATCTACGACTCTCAACATGGGTGTACGAAGGGAAAATCTTGTCTAACAAATCTGCTGACGTTTTTTAGGAAAGTCTTCGAGGTAGTAGATAATGACGAAAATTACGATGTTATTTACTTCGACTTAAGCAAAGCATTTGACAGAGTACCGCATCAGAGGCTTCTGAGAAAAATTAAGGCTCATGGTATCGAGGGGAAAGTTTTAAATTGGATAAAATCATGGCTCACCGATAGAACGCAGAGGGTCAGCGTAGATGGTGTTAAATCTGAGTGGGGCTGTGTAACCAGTGGGGTTCCCCAGGGGTCAGTACTAGGCCCACTCTTGTTCATAATATACATAAACGATCTAGATACTGGGATCAGCAGTGACATAAGCAAGTTTGCGGATGACACCAAAATAGGGCGGCAGATTAATTCATGGCAGGATGCAAATGCATTACAGGAGGATCTAAATAAACTGCAGGGGTGGTCTGAAAAATGGCAAATGAAATTCAACACCAGCAAGTGCAGCGTACTTAATATTGGAAGAACAAATACTGACAATGTATACAGCCTTAACAACATCAACCTAGTGAAGTCGACATGTGAAAGAGACCTAGGGGTACTTGTAAGCCCGGACCTACGGCCTAGAAAACAGTGCGTTAATGTTCGAAATAATGCAAACAGAGTATTGGGTTTTATATCTAGAAGTGTAAGTAATAAGAGTGCAGAGGTCTTATTGCAACTATATCTTGCGCTAGTCAGGCCGCAACTCGATTATGCGGTTCAGTTCTGGTGCCCTTATTATAGAATGGATATCAATTCACTAGAGTCGGTGCTGCGAAGAATGACGAAAATGATTCCGGGACTTAGAACCCTTCCATATCAGGATAGGTTAAAGAAATTTAACTTGCATTCCCTAGAAAGACGAAGAGTGCGGGGAGATATGATAGAAGTATTTAAGTGGGTGAAAGGCATCAATAAAGGTGATATAGATAAAGTTCTTATAATATCCGAGCAGGATAGGACTCGGAGCAACGGATTTAAGTTGGATAAGTTTAGGTTTAGGAGGGAGATAGGAAGGAACTGGTTCACAAATAGGGTGGTGGACGAGTGGAACAAGCTTACCAACTTTGTAGTAAGTGCTGGAACTCTGGAAAGTTTCAAAAGGAGGCTGGATAGATTCATGGATGATAGAGAGTGGTAGTAACTCTCGACAGGAGCTGCCATGCACAGACCAACCGGCCTATTGCAGACTCCTTATGTTCTTATGTTCTAACCTAACCTAACCAAACCTAACATAAATTATCCCATTAACGACAGATTTAACAACGTAATTAACAACAACCCTTAAATTTCAACACTAAAACAACATCCAAAATGGCGGAATAAACACACTGAGACTATAACTTAAGAGGAAGGGAAACTCGGTTCAATATTCATGCTTTTAATAATAACACTAAGGGGTGTCGGAGGGTGAATTTTATGACGTCATAGTATGTTTACTCTTGATAGTCCCTCTTCTATGGGATTGAAGAGAGAAAGAGAGAGAGATAGAGAGAGAGAGAGAGAGAGAGAGAGAGAGAGAGAGAGAGAGAGAGAGAACAATACAAGCCTAACCCACAACACTGAAGGTTTACGGCAATCCATCACACGTTACCATGACAACAGAGACGCAAAGCCCCCGTGTCCTGAGAGAGGGATCTGACACTCTTCTTAATCAAATCACCTGAAGTGTT